>NW_016690229.1:1218273-1398129 GCF_001604755.1 Lepidothrix coronata
TTTCTGAAATCTAGCTGATATGGCTCACCATAGACATGCTTCACAACATCATTAGCTTTGCAAATGGCTTCATTTCAGACAATGCAGGCTTCAGTTTTGGCCAATTGTAAAATGGAAATTTGAAAAGGGAAAGGGAAAAAAAAAAAAAAAAAAAAAAGAAAAAAAAAAGAAAAAAAACAGATGCACTTAAAACATGAAAAGAATTATTTATATGATAAAAATATATTTAGATTTTCAAAGCACAAGACTGAACAGAAGTGCTCTTTTTATGCTTTCTGAAGATGTTACTGTTAAAAGTCTTTCTACATCAGGCTTAATAAATCTGTAATGACATTTGATGGATTGATTTTTGTGTGGGTTTTTCTTTTCTTTCTTTTTTTTTTTTTCCTTTTTTTTTTTTTTTGCCTTTCTTTCTCTGCGGAGAAAGAAAAGGACTGACCTGGAGGGGCTGTGGGAGTGAAAAAAACCCACAGGAATGTGCCTGTTTCAGTAAAACTCACGAACAATTTCTAGCAGTCTCCTTTCCCTTAAATAATAATCACTGAAAGTGAGAAAAAGAGGGAAGAATCCCCAACGACCCCGCCCTGCATTGGTGGTGCAGAGCTTGTCCTTCCCCGCCCGTGGCTGCTCTGGCCACTCCAGGTTATTTGTGGAGGGATCTGCAGGAGGCTCCGCGCTGCTGTCACACAAATTCGGGGCTCGCCGGCCACAAACCAGGAGAGATTGAGACACCAAAACCCCCTCCGGGGGTTCCACCCCGACGGATCGCCCGGGCTGACATTCCCTGTCCCGGGTTCGCACTCCCTATTCCCGGGCACTCCTTGGTCCCCCGGTTAATGTTCCCTGTCCCCGGGTATTCCCTGTCCCCCCGCGCCGGGAATTGTGTCCCCACCGCCCACCCCGTGGGTGATTTACTGCCCAGGAGCCAGAGCTCTCTCCGGGGCAGAGATTCCTGAGGCTCGTCCTCCTTAAATGTTGGTGGGCACAGGATCGCCCGAGCCAGGTTTAACTCTGCTGCTCCTCCTCGCTGTGACACAACACACCAGGAGCGGCGGAGCCCATCCCATGCCAGCCCATCCCGAGGGCAGCGCGTCCTCCCGGCATCCTGTCTGTCCCTGAAGGTCACAGAAGGACAGGGCAGGTGTCCCCACACCTGTGGAAGGAGAGCAGAGGGGAGGGAAGAGCTGGATGTGTCCTCCTCTGACTTCCTTCAAATCTCCTTTCCCAAGCCACCCCAGGGTTTTTCCAGAGCACATCACCCATCCCTTTTCCAGCTGCCCATCTCCTGCAGAGCCAAATCCAGTGACAGGCTCTGCCCACTCCTCACCCCTTGCTGTGACCATCCCACACCCACGGGTGACCCCCAGGGCCACCCATCCCTCCCACACTCGTTACCAAACCCCCTCCCAGGCGGTGCCTGGGATCCTGTAACACCGACCTCTTTTTTTTTTTTTTAAGGGGTTTTTTTTTTTTTAAGGAATATATTGCACACATTTCAAGAAACCCCTCTAGGGTAAAATAAAAAATATATATAGATGGCTAAAATAACAAATGAATCATAAAACTTAGAGATGGAAAAGGACTATTAGATCATCCAATTTATCTTACTGTCTGCCAATACAGGTTTGCTCCCCGCAGACCCTCCCCTGGGCTTTGTCTCGCCTCTCTGACTTAACTCCAGCACACAGGGTCCTCTGCCACTTCCCTGGGAAGGATCATTAATGGGTCAGGAATGTTTTATAGGTGCAGGGCCAAATCCTGGCCTGGGGGGAGTCTCACCTGCAAGGTGCTCGGGTGCTGACCCCACACATCTTAGTGCCCCACAAAGCAGCAATAAATGTGCCATGGGAGTGGGTTTTCACCCCGTGCCCCTGCCCACAGCACCCCACTGGCTGTGGGGCTGGGATTGTGGTCCATAAGGATCCACGTCCTCTCTGTGCTGGAGCCCTGGGTGAGCCAGTGGGGCCACTCACCCACCACCACAGCATTCCCGAACGGATGGAGATGCCAGACCAGCTGTAGGCAGCTCCCAGCAGGCTGAGGAGCCTGTTCTAATTTATTCCAAGGGTTTGAACTTGCATCTCTCTCTTTTTTTTTTTGTTTTTTTTAATTATTGGTGATACCCTCCAACAGAAGAACAAACAAACAAACAAATAAAATCAACCCTTCAGCTTCTCAGATGGATGTTTTGGCTACAGGGCAACTTTGAAAGCTGGTTCAGTTGTTGTTTTTGCTTTCATTTTTTTTGCTGCTCCTTAAAACTGTCTTGATTTAATAAAAGTTAAATGTTTTCATAGGAAAATCAGGCTGGGTGGTTTGTGATTCTTTTATGTACAACACGAATATTACATTATTCAGCAATTCAGGAATAAATTTAATTCTGTCTACCTTTGCTGAGTGTTTTACAATTTAAATAGCTGGTCTGACAGAGGGGTCCAGGCACTCCAGGAGGGCACCAAAGTCGTGGCACAAAGGGTAAGGTGGGACCTGTCCAGGTCTGTGGGAGGCAGGAGAGGAAAGCCTGGGCCCAGGGGCTGGGTTTGCCACCAGAAGGAGGATTATGTGACCCATATGAGGCACCATAGAACAGGAGGAGAAGAGAACACTGAGAGGGCATCCCATCAATCCATACAAATATCTCCAAGGGGTGTCAGAGGATGGTGCCAGACCCTCCTCAGTGGTGCCCAGCAATGGGATGAGGAGCAATGGCCAAAAACTAAAACAAGTTCCACCTCAACCTGAGGAAAAAATTCTTTCCATGAGGGTGGCAGAGCACTGGAACAGCTCCCCAGGGCAGGCATGGAGTCTCCCTCTCTGGAGACATTCCAAACCCACCAGGATATGTTCCTGTGTCACCCACTCTGGGTGACCCTGCCTCAGTGGGGGGGTCAGACTGGGTGATCTCCAGAGGGCCCTTCCAGCCCCAACATTCTGTGACCCACAGTTTGCCCCGAAGTTTTGAAATGCAGAAGTGCCCCTGGGCTGGTCCCCCTGCACAGACAGCCCCGTTCACATCCCCCCTGATCCCTCCACAGCCAGGGGGGTCCCAGCCCAGGGACATCCTCAGGTGGGACTGGCACTGGTGCCAGGATGGGCTGAGCTTCCCCAGGAGCTGCTGCCCCGCACTCCCGAGCCAGGCTGGACACGGCTGGAGCACCACACCCAGCACAGCAGCTGCAGGGGGTTGTGTCACTCAGGGCAGTTTATTGGGAAGATTTATGGTCGGGAAGACAAATGTTGAGAGGAACAAAAGGCTACCCCACATCCCCTCAGCATCTGTTCCCAGCTCACGCTGACGCCTCAGCCGCGGCTCAGAGGCAGCTCCGGAGCAAACCAAGCTGTTAACCGGGCTCCAGGCTGCCCGCAGGGAAAAGGCAGGAGCAAATATCACAGGAAAAACAATCCAAAATGCAGCAGAAAACATCAAGTTGCTGCCCACTACTGGGAAGATCTTTGCTCGGGGGAAGGAGTCGAGTCCTGAGGATGATGATGATGATGGGATCCTCCCGGGGCTCAGCACACACAGACACCCCAACTGCCACCCAGGGCACGGGGCTGGGGCCTCGTCCTCCTCCTCCACCCCATCCCAGGGGAGCAGGAGGGTCAGGGCAGGTGTCTGTCACAGCAGGACAAACAGACACATAGAGACATCCAAGATTTTGGCTACATGCACACGAGGACTGAGCATGTCTGCCCATGTCCCCTGGTGTTGGTGACCAGCAGTGACTGGCATCACAAATGAGGAATGAAAAGGGATGTGTTCCTACAGGATCCCACCAACAGGAGGACACAGAGCTCCCAGTGGGTCCCCAGCTCCCCATGGCCCCAGTACCTTAAACACCACCCACCTCAGCAGTTCTCAGCTGCCCCAAAGCAGTTCTTAACCAAGCTGTGCTTTGGGGAAACACACTTCAAATCCTGCCTTTATTTTTTCTCAGCACATCAGGCCATGTCAGTCTTGTGGAGCAAGGTCCAGACTGCTCAGCTGTGTAAAATTTTCTACTTTGGCAGAGTTTTCTGCAGCCCAAATGGTAATCCAGGCTAAGCCCTTTGATACCTCCTCAGGCTGTCCTACAAAATACACCTGAGCCCCTAAAATATTAAGTGTGTTGCTTGTCTGAAAGCCATGGTGAGGGAAGAAGAGAATTCCTGAAGAGATCAGATAAACCTCAACACTAACAAGAGCATTTGGGAAACAAAGACTGTCTGCACACTGAAAATAGTTATTGCAGTGGTACTGACACTTGAAAGGCATTTACAACATTTTTAACACAGGAAAGACATAGTTTTGCTGGTGAAGTGGTGCTTTTATACCTGTGATGTCTTTAGGGACTCTGTAGATGTGGTGATGAACCAGCCTTGGGCCCACTGGATGTTCCTGCAGTGACCAGACAGAGCAGGGCTGCAAACATTGGGCATTTCAGGAAACATTAAATTACTTAAAAGACAGATTTCCCAGGGAAATATACCTTGAACACGTTTCTTCTTTTTTTTTTTTTTTTTTTAAGGAATATATTGCACACATTTCAAGAAACCCCTCTAGGGTAAAATAAAAAATATATATAGATGGCTAAAATAACAAATGAANACATTCCAAACCCACCAGGATATGTTCCTGTGTCACCCACTCTGGGTGACCCTGCCTCAGTGGGGGGGTCAGACTGGGTGATCTCCAGAGGGCCCTTCCAGCCCCAACATTCTGTGACCCACAGTTTGCCCCGAAGTTTTGAAATGCAGAAGTGCCCCTGGGCTGGTCCCCCTGCACAGACAGCCCCGTTCACATCCCCCCTGATCCCTCCACAGCCAGGGGGGTCCCAGCCCAGGGACATCCTCAGGTGGGACTGGCACTGGTGCCAGGATGGGCTGAGCTTCCCCAGGAGCTGCTGCCCCGCACTCCCGAGCCAGGCTGGACACGGCTGGAGCACCACACCCAGCACAGCAGCTGCAGGGGGTTGTGTCACTCAGGGCAGTTTATTGGGAAGATTTATGGTCGGGAAGACAAATGTTGAGAGGAACAAAAGGCTACCCCACATCCCCTCAGCATCTGTTCCCAGCTCACGCTGACGCCTCAGCCGCGGCTCAGAGGCAGCTCCGGAGCAAACCAAGCTGTTAACCGGGCTCCAGGCTGCCCGCAGGGAAAAGGCAGGAGCAAATATCACAGGAAAAACAATCCAAAATGCAGCAGAAAACATCAAGTTGCTGCCCACTACTGGGAAGATCTTTGCTCGGGGGAAGGAGTCGAGTCCTGAGGATGATGATGATGATGGGATCCTCCCGGGGCTCAGCACACACAGACACCCCAACTGCCACCCAGGGCACGGGGCTGGGGCCTCGTCCTCCTCCTCCACCCCATCCCAGGGGAGCAGGAGGGTCAGGGCAGGTGTCTGTCACAGCAGGACAAACAGACACATAGAGACATCCAAGATTTTGGCTACATGCACACGAGGACTGAGCATGTCTGCCCATGTCCCCTGGTGTTGGTGACCAGCAGTGACTGGCATCACAAATGAGGAATGAAAAGGGATGTGTTCCTACAGGATCCCACCAACAGGAGGACACAGAGCTCCCAGTGGGTCCCCAGCTCCCCATGGCCCCAGTACCTTAAACACCACCCACCTCAGCAGTTCTCAGCTGCCCCAAAGCAGTTCTTAACCAAGCTGTGCTTTGGGGAAACACACTTCAAATCCTGCCTTTATTTTTTCTCAGCACATCAGGCCATGTCAGTCTTGTGGAGCAAGGTCCAGACTGCTCAGCTGTGTAAAATTTTCTACTTTGGCAGAGTTTTCTGCAGCCCAAATGGTAATCCAGGCTAAGCCCTTTGATACCTCCTCAGGCTGTCCTACAAAATACACCTGAGCCCCTAAAATATTAAGTGTGTTGCTTGTCTGAAAGCCATGGTGAGGGAAGAAGAGAATTCCTGAAGAGATCAGATAAACCTCAACACTAACAAGAGCATTTGGGAAACAAAGACTGTCTGCACACTGAAAATAGTTATTGCAGTGGTACTGACACTTGAAAGGCATTTACAACATTTTTAACACAGGAAAGACATAGTTTTGCTGGTGAAGTGGTGCTTTTATACCTGTGATGTCTTTAGGGACTCTGTAGATGTGGTGATGAACCAGCCTTGGGCCCACTGGATGTTCCTGCAGTGACCAGACAGAGCAGGGCTGCAAACATTGGGCATTTCAGGAAACATTAAATTACTTAAAAGACAGATTTCCCAGGGAAATATACCTTGAACACGTTTCTTCTTTTTTTTTTTTTTTTTCAGAAATGGATGCCAGCTTTACATTAATATAATCTATAACCATGCAAGTACAGCTCTGGTTTCTCGGTTACCAGCACTGGCTCTCCACCAAAAAGTCCTTTTTGCTGTCAAACTATTACTGATCTTTATTTTTAAAGCATTCCCAACCAAATTGACTGCATCTGGCTGCCTGAGCGTGCAGCTCAGTGCCATGGTGCAACTCAGGTGGGATTAAGGTGTCCCAAGACTGGGCTCTGCAAATCCAGTGCCAAAAATCACTAACAAGTTAAAAAAAAACCCCAAAATCTGGAACCAAAACCAAATCCAAAGCATTTCTTGAACCAGGATGTTCGATATTACCTTTTAATTGACAAAACCAATGTTACAAGTGTTTAAGAATTTTGTTTGCTTGTTTTTTCCGAAATAATATAATATTGACGGTTCTGGATAAACTCATCCCAGAAAATATTTAGGTTAAATTAACAAAGTGAGGAGCCCCTGAGCTCAGGCAAACAGCAATAGTGCTGGTTGGAGAAGGGGGAAATCACATATTTCATATGAAAAGTCCATCTGTAAGCAATTGTGCTAATGCTTTAAAGATGATCAACTCAGGCTTTTGGAGTCAAACAGGAAAACAACCAAAATTCTTATCGGGAAAGAAATTTTTCAACCTGAAAACAGATTCTGTCAAAATGTCAGAGGCCCAGATTTAGGTTCTGCTAAAAAGAGACTTTAACAAGACACAATTTGAACAGAAATGCTGAGTTCAATTACCTCTTAACCTCAAGTAACAGCTGGAGGGAGACCAGAAATACGACCCCAAACTCAACAGTGAAGGGGAACCAAAAGGAAAGAGAAATTAAGAGTGTGTCATCCTCAGCCCCCTTTGTGAACACACAACACCAACACTGAGAAGGGCAGGGGCAGGTGCTTCATTCAAGGGGTTTTTTTACCCAAAAACTGAGCCTGGAAAATACATTCCCTGGATAATCAGGAGAGCTGAAGTGCAGAGCCACTGCTCCTCCTCCAGCTGAGAACAGGAACCTGCCCCAGAGGTCGGAAATACCTGGGCCTGCTGCTGGGAAGTTTTGGGAGGTTTTGGTGAGAGGGATTTGGAAAAACACAGAGGGCAAAAAATTCAAGTTTGGTGAAAATGTATTTCAGCATTAATTATCATTTCACTCAGTTCTGATCTTTTTTCCCAAACTATTTATGCTCAACTTTGACATTAAAATTTCATTCGGTTTGCTCAGAACTACTTTATTTAGCAATGTTTAATTAGATTTTCGAGAACATACATATATATATATATACACACATATTAAAAATTCAGAACTGCCCGAAAATGAAATAACATTTCATTACAAAATGTGAATTTTTATTTTTTTTTGCTTTAAGTGAGAGCTACTTCCTGATTTTCCAGAATTATCAGAAAACTATGAAGCCTGTGGTTTCCTCAGCTCACATGGGTAACACAGACTCTGCCTGTTCTTTATCTACCTCTCGCTCCACTAAACTGCACCAAAGACTGAGGGATGAAATCACAGGAAGGTTCTTTGCAAGTAATTATTCCACAAGACCAAAAAAAAAAAAAAAATCAGTAATTAGGTCACGACTTTCAGAGAGGATTAATAAAAACATTTTATATGTGTAAAATGAGTTTTAAATGCCAAAGTGTTCCATAACTATTTATTAGACTGAACTTGCTCACGCAAATAGTTTTGTCCCCAAGATCCACACAGAGGAACGTCCACAGTGATTGTCCCACGTTATAAAACACACCATTTAATTAATAGTAAAAACCCAAGCAGTCAAAAATAATGTTTGCCAGCAGCTAAATTTGCTCGGTAGCAACACGTTTCAGGAAATATTGATCGGGTGAGAAGAGAAAACCGAGGATAACGTTTCTGTATCTCCAGATTTTCTCTGGTCCATCTCCCTTGTCGGGGAAGTTTCCCGGTGATGCCGCGATTGTTGCTCGCATTATTAACCAGGTCACCGCCTTTCAGCCCGTTTGGGCTGTTCGGGGGCAGCTCTGTGTTTATTGGGCACTTTTATGCGATTGCTAATTAATTCCGGTGTCTAAAGTAAACTTGTGCCGGGAACACGCGGCAGCTCCAGCCCCGCGGGCGGGTCCCGCTCCTCGGCTTGGCCAACACCGCCACCTAATGCCGGCACATCCCGCTCCGCTGGAGCTCCAAATACCTGGAATGATGCTCCCCAGCGCCCTTCCCGCCCTGCTGGACCCCCCTTGTGCCCAGCCGGAGGTGCCCCACCAGCGGGGCGATGTGGCTCTTTGGGGGTGCAGCACACGCAGAGCGGGGGGAAGAACCTCTCCCCAGCTCACAGAGACATTTGGGAAGCGCCGAACAACAGAGATGAGCTCCCGGAGGCTGCGGGATGGAATTCTGCGTGCTGGGAGTAGGGATAGCCTCAGGGGAAGCGAAGGGAGAGCAATTCTGGAGAGGGAATGTTCTTGTTGTAGGGAATATTATTATCAAAACCCAGAGCTCCCCAGTCCTGCAGAAAGGTCGGGAGCAAAGTGATTTCATTCCACACAAATACACAGGAGGAAGATAAAAAGCTGCTGTGTCTGCCCAAACAGCTCAGATCCAGTACCACAGTGAAGGGGTGACCTGGGCAGACACCACACCTTCACGTTTGTCTTCACCTCACCGAGTCTGTGGCGGGCTGGGAAGTGTTAAACCAGAGCATCTTGTGCTTTGCAGTGCCATGCTCAGCCCGGCAGCCTTCTCTCTGGGATTCTGCTCCAACAGCAACCACAGCTCCTGATTTTTGCAGTATTTCACATCTGACCCAATACCGGACCCTGTGCCTCTCAGTAACAAACTCCAAACTAAATAAAACCACTCAGCATACAACGGACCCTTGTTACACATAACAACACATGTCAAAATGGGCATTCTTGCAATTAGCATGTGATTGCTCAATCTGCATAATTACACATGGGAATCATGCTGTAGCATGTTTGGAACTGCTACATCTCATTTTCCCCAGTAATCCTAAATCATACAAATATCTTCTGTAGGAACTACTACTTTAGATGTTACGAATTAATATTAATTCGTAAAGATGAAATTGAATTAAATGTACTGATTTTAATGTCATGAATGCACTCATAACTATTTTTTTCCCCTGAGAACCATCTGCAATTTAGAGACTTGCTAATCCTAATTAAATGCACTTTTCTCAAGTGTGTGCAAATGAAGGGAGAAATCTGCTCGGGAAAGCACTTGCAGATTTTCCACTTCCACAAAGGAGAAGAAGAAACAGTTTAGTGATTTAATATTAGATCTCCCTCATAAGTGAAAATGAGCGTTGCTTCTTTGCAATTTCAGGACATCCAGCAGTCTGAGGATGGATCTGAACCAGTAATTAGCTAAAAGCAGAGGAGGAAGAGCCCTCAAAGAAGTGTTTGTGATGCTGGTCTGAACATCCACAGAGAAACACTGTTTGTTATACCCTCCCTCATCTCAGACAGTGCTCCAAGCCCTGACTCTGTGTATGGAGGCACCAAACAGAACCTGCACTGCAGGTTATCAAGGAAACAGAACCACTGGGTCAGGCTGGAAGGGCCCACAGGGGGTCACCTGGTCCCATGTCCTGCTCCAGCAGGGCCATCCCAGAGCACACGGCACAGGATTGTGTCCAGATGGTTCTGGAACATCCCCAGTGAGGAGACTCCACACCCTCTCTGGTCTCTGTTCAGTGCTCGGTCACTGCACAGGGAAGAAATTCTTCCTCATGTCCAGGTGGAACTTCCTGGGCATCAGTTCCTGCCCGTCCCTCGTGTCCCATTGCTGGGCCCCCCGAGCAGAGCCTGGTCCGTGCTCTGCCCCCTCCCTGCAGGCACTGACACACATGGATGGGGTCCCCTCTCAGTGTCTCCCCTCGAGGCTGCACAGCCCCAGCTCCTCAGCCTGGATGAGGGGGCAGAAACCAGAGCAGCCCCGGAGCCATCTCACACCCTCCCCTACAGCAGCTCCGCCAACACCAGCAGAGACAAGACACCCTCATTTTATTCACTGCCACAATTTATTTCTAGGTTTGACCTTTCCCCAGGGAGAGTCTCAACCTTCCCATTAACCCAGCTTAGGCTGGGAATAACATTTATCTCAAAGGAACGGGGGGGAAAAAAAGTTTCACCTGTAGCAACCAGAGACCACATCTATGACAAAACTAACATAAAACAAAAGCACACCTCCAACATCCCACAGGGTTTGGAGATGCAAGACACTCCAAGTGCCTTTTCAACCTGCAGACAAATATCCCTGTACTGGTCCTTATCTTCAGCTCCTCCTTCTCAGTCAGGCAGTGAGAGCTGCTCTTTAATTCACCTGCAGAACTCACACATTGGTCCAGCACTACAGTCACTGCAATAAGCATCCTTTGTCTCCAGGTCTGTGTAGCTCATCTGAAACTCATCACAAGGCCCCTGAGAGGCACCAAAGCCGTGCCTTAGAACAGACTGCAAAGCTCACATTTACTCCTTGTACCCCCCCAACCCTGTTGTCACCCAGCACCACACAGGTCACCCCAAGCCCCTGCAAGTGGCACCAGCAGTGACACTCCCAGACCCCTTTGTGCACCACAGGGACCACAATTTCCCTGGTACATCGTGTTGCCCTGAAGCCCCCACAGCTGGAAGGTTTCATGCTCCCCAGCAGCACTGCTTTTACAGAAGCACTTAAGCCAAGAACCTGGGCCACCCTACTCCTCCAAACCTCACCAGAGCCAGCCCAGCTGAGCCCGTGGCTTAACAAGGCTGTGCTCACCCACTGAAATGGGGCTGATTGCCACTGAAATGGGGCTGATTCCCACTGGTGAGTTCCCTTTCTCCCCCAGATGAGCTGCCTTTGACAAGTCTTTCCCAGCTGCCTTCAGAGCTCAGAAGTGGGTTTTGAGATGTGGCCAGAGGTGTTGGGAGGGTCTGACACCTCAGGAGAGTTCCAGGGACACGACAGACCTAGAAATTTTTTTTGAAACATATTTGGTTTCAAAAACAATTGATAATTTAATACAATTCTGAAGTGTCACCAAAAAAAAAATACATATATATATATATACACACACACACACGGTCCCCTGATAATGTTATTACCACCAAAAAAATGCATCCAATAACTCAATTTCCTTTCTGAAGGAAAATAACCGAAAGAGAAGAAACCAAAGGTTTCTTCATTATTTTAAGTTTTCCTCACAGATGGATTTTTCTGTGGAGTGGCTCAGTATTTTCATGTAACAACTGAACATGGCATGAATTTGGTTTGGGTTATTGGCAGCTTCTCCCTCTCCCCCCCACCAGAGCGAGTGTGACAAAAGGTCAAGTGAATATGCAGTTCCAGGCAACTCCTTTTGAGCTTTGAAAGCAAGACACAGAAACCAGTTTTGCAAAACACCAAGTCTATATTTACATCCACATGTAATAATATACTCAACTAAAGTGAAATACATCATAAATTAAATGAGTATTGCGCGCCTACTGCTTGACAACTTCCGGTTCCAACAATTAAAATAGAACAAAATGGAATGAAATAAATACATTTAAAAAAAAAAAAATCAACAATTTGTACCTCTATATATGCACTGTTATTTCCAAAGACATACAAAACCAGTAGTATCCCAATAGTTAATACTGATGGGCAAAGTGTGTTCTGAAGCACAGGGTGGTGCTGCTGTGGAATAGAGTCTTCAGGTCTGTTCTTCCATTCCAACCCCAGAGATACCAAGATTAAAAAGAAAAGCCTTGAAAAACTGTACCAGCATGAAGGGAGATTAAAAACAAACAAGCCTTAGGTCTGTTTGCTGAAACACGTTAAAAGCCAGCCCTGCACAGAGGAACAACCTCAGACCCCCTGGCACAGGCAGGACAGGGACAGCCACGGATTCTATAAACTCATGGAGAGATCAGGCAAAAAAAAAAAAAATAGATCAACCATTTTCCAAGTGAATTCATCTTCAAAAAATAGGCTATAAAAGTGCAAAACTAGGAAAACAAAAATCTAGATTATGTACATATGGCTCAGCTTATGAACAGGAAAACAGGTCAATAGTGTACAATTTCCTGATACACAGCACTTCATTCCATTGCCAGTTCACAGAGACAGTAAAAATAGGTCCCATATCCAGGAACTAAGACAGACAACTGGAACATCTCAAGTTGCATAAGGCTTCTACATTTTTGCTATTTTACATTTGCTGTATGAGGGAAGAGAGCAAAACGAACAGTGCAAAATATTTCTTTTTGTTTTGTTTTGTTTTACTAAAATATATGGAAGTCAAAGCCAGGTCCAGAAGGAGTTAACTCTTAACTACAGGTTTCATGAGGAGAAACTAGGAAAGCAAGTCAAAATATGCAACAGTTCTGCTTTACTGGCTGGTAACTGGCCATCTTCCCTTTACAAAATTTAAACTGCATGTGCATTAGAAAAAACTCTTGTTGTCTTCACAAAAAAATAAAAGGAGATATTCTCCCATTTACAGGTTATTTCTCACTCATTTTAAACACCCAGCAGATGCTAAAACTTGACATCAAGAAGCTTCCAAGCACAGTTAATAAGGCTCCACCAGAGCCACATCCCTTTTGAAGTCTGGAGATCCCATATTCATATTGCAAGTCTTGTTTGTGACTTTACAGCTTGGACAAAGGTGCAAAGTAGTTTTTTTCTCTAAATGTAACTGTGT
Organism: Lepidothrix coronata; assembly: GCF_001604755.1. NCBI lineage: Eukaryota > Metazoa > Chordata > Aves > Passeriformes > Pipridae > Lepidothrix > Lepidothrix coronata. The sequence continues at coordinate 1,231,229 of NW_016690229.1, forward strand.
GTGGAGCTTAGTACAGAACTAAACCTCTGCAACACTCAGAGCAGTATGTTTCTCAAGCCAGTCCTAGGGATTTTCTGCTGCAAAGTTTTGGGAGAGACGTTTGAGAGGCTTCTCTGAAGAACAGCAACCAATGCCAAGAGAATAATCCAACCACACTTCAGGAAATCCAAATGTCAAGTATTGCCTCATCCTTGCATTTAAAAACATGCTGGAGACAAGCCCAGAGGACCAGAGCCCTCCAGCACGTCGTGGTCCTCTCACACATAAGGCAGATCAGCACAATGTCAGCACCGTTGCTTTCATGTTCACAACATTTATAAACTGGACAGTTTCAGACAGTTTATTTGGAAGTTGTTGTTAAAGAAAAAAAAACAACCAAACAACAACAACAAAAAAGAAACTAACATAGTTCAACAGGGGAAAAAAAAAAAAAAAACCCAGATGAGAAACTTTCACTTTTATCAAAAAGGAGCATTAAGCCAACAGGATTTCATCTTCACTATTTACAGGTTACCTGAGGTGCAACAGTATATATTCTTTCAAAGAGAAACTCTTCAGCAGCGCTCAAGTATGTAAAAATATAGTTCCTACCTAATATTTGGTCAATTCATTCTAATGAAAAATACTCAAGAAGTCAATGTCAAGATATACATTCTCCACACACCTTCATAACCCAATTGTTTAGACTACTTTTTATGGCTATTTGGTACAAAATGTTAAAAGAACCGATATTATAAAACTGTAGTGTTTCTATATACAGTACAATCACAGCTTAGTTCAGTAGCTTTCACCATTTTCTCTTCCTCAGGGGATGAACTGCAGGTATAACTCCATAAAACATGCATTTGTGTCCTTAGACCTGGGGGAAAAAGAGGGCAAAAAAAATAAGTTTGTGGCACATAATTATGAAATAGTACAGCACATTTTCTCAAGGAGCAGCTTTAAGACATAAAAAGAATTTCTTCCACATTCTTGCTCAGTGTATTTAGGAATTGGTATTGCCATAAAAGGTCTGCATATTTAATTTTCCAAATAAAAGCTGGCAATCAAGTCTACTTTGGAAGATACTCAGCCCCAAGTAGAGCTGCAGGCATGAAATTGAGTTAACTTAAAACACCACAACTGGACACAAATGTGCTTAGTAGGGACAATAAATGCAGTGAGATTAGAAGAATATCAAGAAATAAAGCAAAGTACTTTAAAAGCTGTCAACTAGATGTCAGATAGCTCTGTGCAGACATGTAAAATCTTTCCATAAAATAGTGTGTGCTGGTCCAGGTGCTACAGCATTCCAGTCACAGCTCCTTAAATCTGAATGAGGAAAATTATCTGTAGCTCTGGGTTTGAAAAAGGCCCACAGACACATTTATTTATTTATACTCTTACAGAGCACTTGTCTCCTGAGCAGTGGAGGGGGTTGGTGAGTTCTCAGACAGGCACAGCACTGAGGAGCTGGAGCACAGGAATTCCCAGCACCAGGATAAAGCTTCTCATTGACCTCTTCCCCCCAGAGGCTACACCCACCCCTCTGTCAAACAGAGGGAAAACTACTTGGAATAACCTCTCCAGTACAAAGAGAAGCTGTGCAGGAGCTGTCAGGACACCCTCACCTCTCCATGAAGCAATCCCCCATGAGGTTGTGTTTGGGGCAAGGCTCAGGCCCCAGCAGGGGTAAAACGAGCAGTGTCTGCATTCTCAGGAAGGATTCACCTACATTTTCAGGAAGGACCAACCCATAACCTCCCACAGGACTCAGCAACTGTGATCACAGGCACTTCCTCTTATTTCTAGTTCTCTACAACATGTTCTCCCACCCCCCAGGACTGACTTAATTTTGACTTTCTGACTAAACTTTGACTTAACCTTGAACACTTCCCACTGGTATTGTACCTAATTAATACGTTTATCTTGTTTTAGCCCTCCCATTTCTTTCCAAAAAGGAGCATCCTTATTACACACACCATTACTACTATTCAAAACAACTCCTGCTGCTACACCAGCACTTGGTTGAATTCATAAGAACGAGGGAGTTTGTGTCTTTTCAGCTGTTGTGGTTCAGACTTTCACAGCCTCTCATCAACCTGTGCAGCACCTTTGATGCCACGAGAACAGAAAGCAAGATTTGAGCAACAATTAGTTCAGAAGGTTTGTTTACCGTTTCTTGAAGGATTTAATTCTTCTTGTCACTGGGCCTGAAGTGTGAGTTCCCCACGAAGGGCTCGTAACTCCTCCTCTGCAGGAGGCTGCTGGGTAAGTGTTGGTAAGACACTGATCTCTTCCCTGGAAAAAAAATAATTTAGAGGAATTAGAATTATTTCCTGCTAATGTCAGGTCTACATCAGCATCCAGGCTCCCAAAATACCACAGATGCCTCAACAAATCATCTCATCACCAGGCCTCAAGACATAGATATTCCCAGTCCTGATTAATGATTATGTGAAATTCACTGTCCAGAACAAATACAAGGAGAACGAAAAGTATTAATTTAACAACTTTGTGCTAAGCTTTATAAACATAATGTCCATCTCCAGATTTCATTCATTTTAGTTGCAAGAAAGACATTTCTTTGCTTAACTCATCACAGCAGAGGCCTCACCTAAGGAGGTGTAAGTGCTGCAGAACGTTCCTGTACCTTGATGGCTACAGATCCAGTGCCTGTATTTGTTTGAAAACTCAATTTTTGAATGAGTATTTGAGAGGAAAACTGGGGATACTTCATTGTTGCCATCACAGATTATATGGCACTTGTGACACTTTAAAGAGTGTTAATACACATTTTCTTGAAGCCCTTTGTTAAGCAATTTTCAGTCCAGTATACAGGTAGTTTCATGTTTATCTGAGACCATTAATTCAGATTTATATATGTGAAATCAATGCCTGTTCCATATTAAATCTTACTACCTCAAGCAAGCAGTCAAAAACACTTCATAAAATTAAGGAAAAAAGTCCAGAATCATTACTCCCACAGGATACAAAAAGCCCAACCGCCATCCATATTCCATGGAAGCTTTAAATGCAGCATTGGGAAAAAAAAAAGCCAGCAAGCTTTAATTAAATTAAAATGGCAAAGCTAAATTAATATTTCAACAGAATCTAGGAAGCCATTGGAGTGTGTCACGAGCAATTGTCATTTAATTTGCAGCCTCTGCCAAATCAATCAGCCAACAGGTTATCCTTGATAACATGTTGCCACTGCAAAGGCAACTAATTTGAAAATAACACAAAGTGAGTGGTTTCAGAATGTTTCTGTCTCTTCAGGGCAACACGGGATGGCAGAGCTTACAAGCAATAAGGGAAGGCATCGTGCCTTAATCAAGTTTGCCAAGTGGAACATATTCTCATGACAACTTGATCCAGCATTTAACATGCGACATAACGCGTTCACGGGACCTAAAGAATGTTGCCACGAGGCACAGGGGCCCTTAGAAAAAGGGGTTTGACATCATGTTCTGTAATATCACCAGAGTTCAATAAAAAGAGTGCAGAAAGCTGCAGGTCTGCACCTGCAGTGCTTTGCGTGTGGTGTCTTACAGAACACAGCTCTGAGGAGCTGAAACTCTTGACAAACAGTTGTACTTCGGCTTTTGAACCAAAAATAAAGAGAATTTGCAGGAACTTTTATCTTCAGTCTTCACCCACAATAAAACTCTTAACACTGAGAGGTTTGCTGGCTGCTCCCCTGTACCCTCTCGACAACTATCAAGGTTTAGGTTGGGTTCTTCTAGGCAGAATGGTTGGAAAACTAAGAAATTAACCTCACAAACCTACATTTTTTTCTGTGTTTTCATTATTTATATTTTTATTGTTTATATTTTATTTATATTTATTTACATCTTATTGGATAGGGCTTTTTATTGAAGTTGCTAAGAAACCCCATAGAGGGGGGCTTGCTTTGCAAGTCTTTCCAATGTAGGGAACAGCCATAAAAAGTTGCTTTCCTTGCTCCCTGTAACCAACAATGAAATCTTTCTTTCCATGACAACAACCTTTGTCAAATTAGTTGCAGGCACAGTTTTGAGAGCTTTAAGTAACAAGGAATAGAGGAGAGTTCTTGACTCCAGGGTACTTCTCCAGGCTTGCACTAAAGAGGAGGCAGAAAAGCCATGGAGGTTTCTCTGGCAGACAGGTGGAGCTTCCAAAAGGAGAACAAGGTGGATTCCAGTGAAGTCATTGTTTAAAAATAGTGTTGCATGAACTGCTGCTTCAGCAGCCTGGCCTGGCTGGGCCTGCTGACACAAGGGGAGCATCTCCCATCCCCACACACGCTGCTGGCACCCTCTGTTTCATCCTCTCTCATCACCAGCAACCAAAGCACAGCAGCACCATTTGTCCTCCTGGCCATCCCTGGGCACTCTGTGCAAACCCAGAGCCCAGTTTACACCCCCACAGCAGCTGCTGGTCCAGCTCAGGGCACACAGACAATGCTCTTCACAAAATCAGCCATTAACTCCACAGCCTCCTCAGTGAGCCAGCTGGGGTGTTGGCTTTCCCTCATCCAATCCCCACCCAGCCTGGAAACCCAACTGGGACACTTTCCCTCATCCTTCCAGAACCCACTGGGCAAGCCTGGATATTTATATATAAATCTGATATATTTTTGAAGCCCTCAACCTTAAAACAAGCAAACAAAAACCAGAACAGAGTTGGCACATATTTTTTTTTGCCCCATAACTAAATGTAGATTTAGTATTTTGCAGTTTGCTCTGACCTCAAGTAACACACCCCTGGCTTGTTACGAGCCCAGACTACTTCAGAAGAGTAACTTTACTGCTTCCAGAGAATGGGAGTATTCAGAGTTCAGGAACAGACTTTAAGACTACACAGCACACACACACACTATTCATTTTTATAGTAGGATCTTCCTTTCAAAATTCAAAGTCCTGTATTTGTAGCTAAGTCCATGCTGACCTCAGCTCCAAGTCATAAATACCACCTTCTAGAAATAGTCAGACAACTGCTTAAATATCACCCAGCACCTTTTAATCTTGGCCTCCTGCTAAGTTTTGAAAATGCTGACTGAGAACAAAACACAAAAAGTATGTATTTCATAGAAGTACCAAAGTTTTCCCAATACATCACAAATCATTTATCTCTGCTAGGCCCAGGATTTTCCACAGAGCATTACTACACCATAATTACAACAGCAGAAACCTGTTGTCCTGATTTAACAAAGTATTCTGTTCCTGCTAAAAACTAAACATTAAAAAACATCACTGAAGAACGAAAGTATAAGATTTAAATCATAGTTTTATGATCTGCAATACATCCTTTTCTGCTATTGAAGGGAACAATTGTCCACAACAGCTTTCTCTTTTTTTTTTTTCTTTTTTTGTAAGAAGTTTTATTAATATTCCAGATGGTCCAAGACTTCTGGTACATTAAGCAGAAAGGCTCATTCCATATCCTGGATTAGTTGACATGTCTGGAGCGCTCTGATGAGCAAACAATACATGTGTGCTATCAGAGCCCCATGGCAGGGGGGAGGAGGGAACCTGAGGAACTTCAAATCCCTCTTTAAAATTCAGCCCTTCCTTGCCTAATTCCCCAAGCCAAGAGTTTGCTGAACCTGGATTTTAAATTTAAAGTCCGAGCACTGACTGGACTTAGTGAAACAGTGAGCACAGCTTTATTTTCTGTGCTTCAAGGTGGGTACAACACATTTACATTCCACTCCCCTCCCTCTGTACCAGTGTAGGACATTTAAGGAGGAAGAGGACACCATACCTTCTCCTGTAGAGCTGGTCACTTGGCCATTGCTGGATCCACAGGAACCGTACAGTGACCCAGAGCCATATGGCTCGTAGGGTTTGAGAGCAGTCAATGCACTGGGAGGATCAGCATCATCTGAATTCAAAAGCCCTTGTTTGGTTGGCAAAGCAGAGGGTGCAGGTTTGGTGCGAGGGTATTCCTGAGGTAGCAGATTTGCATATCTGTTTGCAACACGAAATCTGCTCATTTCGTATCTCATGTAATTGGCCATGGGAGAGTCCACCTGGTCAACAGCCACCAGGGGGGGTTTCACTCGTTTGGAAGAGGGTTCACCATAGTCTAGGTTTACATTGCTCCCAGATTTACTACAAAGATAGTCCCTTCCTCGATGACAAGCCCAGGCGGGTTCATTTAGGTGAGAGTCAAGAACCCCATTCATGCTGCTGCTTATCAGACCAGACTGAGTCACTGGGGCACCCAGAGCTTTTATCTTAGATTCAGACCTTTTTACTCTGTCCAGCACTGGAGAGATGCTGGGACTGGAGTGCACTTCTTGCTGAGGTTGTCTGTAGTTATTTGCCTGAGCTCCAATATTACTTGGCTGTTTATGAAACTTGAGGTTATTGGGGGCTGTGCTGCTCGACTCGGTCGCTGAGAAGAGAGGGGCTTTGTTCTGTGCAGGGGGACATTGTTTAGCTTTCCCTGTTTGCAATGGTTTCTGCTGTGTAGATGGGGAAGTCTTATTTTTATTGGAAGGAGGAGAGAGAGGAAGCACATCTTTGCCCAGCAGAGCTGGGGGACACCCCGTGCGCCGGGCCTTGGCCACGGCCTTCGTTCTGTAGCCGTTCTTGTTAACGGTGTCGGGGTTGTACTTGTGCATCAGCCTCTGGTGCATCATTAGGACTTCGGGGTAAAAAGTCCTGTAAGTACAGAAGGGGCAGGTACTGGGTGCTATCAGGCCTTTAGTTGCAACCACTGAACATTCTTGTGAAGTCTTGCTGGATAAGTCCAAGGGCTGCTCATGACAGCTCGCGACAGATTTGTGTTTGTAGTTCTCAGTGCACTCCTGCACTTCATCCACATTTTTTCCACCAATAAAAGCACAGATATACTGGACATCATCTTCCTCTGATGCCACAGAAACCTTTCTCTCTCTTTTATGAGGAACATTAAGCTGAGCTTCCTTTGTTTCCTTCTCAGCCTTTAGTTTTTCCACATAAGCAGTGGGCATGTTCTCGGGTATTTGACTGGAATTGTTACAAAGAGAACCTTTGTTTGATTCCCTGGAATTGTTTTTGATTTTTAAAAAGACTGTGCTGCCTATTGCATTGCTCAAGGACAGAACTTCCTTTTGCTGCTTGGCAGGTGGGCAGCTCTCAGCATCTTTGGCACCATCAAAAAGCCTCTTCAGGTTTTTGGTTTCTTGAGCACCATCAGCAGCCAGCGAAAGCACCGTCTCCTGATTCCGTAATGAAACTTTGCTGTCACTTTTCACGTCTGCTGCACTGTCACCGTGCCTGTCCTTGTGATGTCTCTCTAAGTGATACCTCAGTGAAGTTTTCTGTGCTGCTGCATACTCACAGAATTCACATTTGTACGGTTTTTCACCTGAAACACAGTTTTATCAGTAAATAAGTCTGACATGATTTGAACACAATAAAACACACGGGAATAACGGAGACCCCAAAACAGTAAACCAGATTTTTCTCTCCCCTTCTGCAGCCCCAAACCCATTTAAATAATTTAAACAACATCTTTTTGCTCTGACTAACTACAGTGACATCTTCTGGCTGCAGTGGAGAGATGTTTCCCACACAGTTGGCCACGGATGGAGATGGGAGCTGACATGTTTGGCAGAGATAAGCAAGAAGTGTAACTGTGGGTCAACTCCAACAACTTGTAGCCCTTGATCATACCACAAGTGTGCTATTCAACAACACCAATGGCACAGCTCACCTACAAATAGAGCTGCTTCCCCAGAAACAGGGACATGCAGAAGTAAAAGAGTTTGCCTGGCCAGAGAAAATAAGGAGTTGAAAAGCAGGCTCAGCTTTTCACAGGTAGCAGCGGCTGGCAGACAAAAACCTGAATACCTGGGAAATAGGCTCTTAGAAAAAATTAAAACCAAACCCAAAACTTGTTGCTACACTGCTAAGAGCAGAAAAAAATTCAAGTTTTAAAACGTATTGTGTTTTTAACAATACCTGATGCAACGAGTTCTATTCAAAAACATTTATACTTAGGTAAATAATTAATTCTAAGACATTTTATTGCAATTATAATATTTTTTTTTAGCGTTGGAGAAGACCTCGTTTTTAATATCAACAATTTTAAAGCTAACTTCTGGTTTTCATTTTAAAAAAAGTGGATTGAGCAGGCTTCCTTCCCCTCCCACAAAGGAGAAGCCCCCATTACCTGTATGAGTTCTGAGATGAATGTTGAGGTAATAATTAGAGCGAAAATACTTTCCACAGTAGCTGCATTCTCTGGAGGTTCCAAGGGTTTTAACTTTTGTTCTTTCCAAACTATCTTCATTTTTATCTTTGGGGAAAAAACACAGGTATATCATTAAGAGCAAATGCAGCCTTGTTTAAAACAATAACTATTTTAACCGTTTTTTTAAGAAAAAAACCACAGAATTATGAACTGCTGTCAAATCCTTTGGTCTACAAGTATCTTTTGTTCTCATCTCAAAGCACAAGAGATAAAATATTAAAAGTTTAAAAGTTCTGTTTGTGTCCAGGAGCTGTGGCTTGTGACTGAAATGAAGGAGCCCAGAGAACAAGATGCAAAACTATGGCTCAAAGAAGAAAAAAAAGTTCTCTTTACTGACCTACAGGAACTTGATGGAGAATGGCCCATCTCAAAAACTCACACAGGTTATAAACTGCACCAGTTTACTAAAAGGAGTGCTTGAATTAGTGTGAGAATCACGATTCTGAATAAAAACGTGCTCTGTGCACAATGGCCAAACACAAGGAGGTGTTTTGGGGAAGGGGGACAAAGAAATAGATGTAATTTTGTATTAAATCTAATAGTAATATTATTTCTGTGCTAATCAGCAGTGTATCTATATAATCATCTTTAGATTTGATGAGCAATCTTTCCCTAGAAACATTGATGCTAAAGCTTGGAGAAATATAGACAGGGAAGTGGCCCGGGTGGACACGTGTATTCCAGGAACAAATCCAGGGATGGCCAGGTGGTTCCACTCGAGTGCAGCTGCAGCAGGTGCCACTGGAGGGCGGCAGGGACAGGGAAATGGGAGAGAAGAGCTCTCCCAACACCACTGGGCAACGAGACTGTGCTGGCAGGTTCAATAAAAACAGAGACAACTTCAGCTAAACACCCAAGTCCAACTGGAAACCAGGAGAAGGAAGGAGACCTTTGGTTTGACTAAGGCTGCAGCCGCTTAACAGATCGAGGTTAAAACAGTTCTTTGAGGTTCCTAAGTGTTGGAAAGGTTCTCTAGTGGAAATGCTCCTTTGTTTGGCTCAGCTGTGGCTAAGCCGAGCTGTAGCTGAGTTAAACAAACACATCATGTCTCAATAGCTGTGACTCAGCACCCTCACACCGAAATCTGCCGTGCTTTAGGATAAGACGCTGAGAAACAAAACAAGCACGTTAACATTAGGTAATAATTCCATTCCTTTGTTACTGGAGGCAAAATAAAGGGCTGCACATTACCAGAAATGGAAAAGTCAGCCCTGTGTGTGTGCCAGGACATTCTGTACGTCGTGTCTTTCCTTGAGATTATGCAAGTGTCTGTTCTTTAAATGCCGACTCGGAGCATGTCACACACAGGAATGTGAGATTAGCTGCAATCTTTGCTATCCCTTTCTGTCCCCAGACAGGCAATCTTTTTCAATTAAGGAATCATTCAGTATCACGTGCTTTTCCAAGACACTGTGACATGCAGAATTAATCCTGGGTAATGTACAGATGGAGCCTATCCACTCTGTCAGCAACCCTTCAAGGAGGAGGACTTAAATATATACCTTACACACATGTCCACATATTAACAGCCTGCATGTCCTTGCACAATGGATTTAAACTTGCTGGCTCTGACATTTAGGCTTTCAAGTTACTTCTGTTCAAAACAAACGCAGAACTTGCAGTTTGACAGAGAAAATTTTAAATTATTCTTTGCTTCTCGAGGTCTTAAAAACTGCTGGAATCGAGCACTGAACATTTTCTGCCCTTACGAGATGCAGGGGGGAAAAAAGTGGAATTGCAATAATTTCTTCAGAAATACTCTGGGTAAAGAAGGGATATGCAACACTCCAGTAAAGAGAGAGAGAAGGGGTGAGTAAACAGATTAGACTTTTCCTACACTGATTGTTATCAAGGCTATTTCAGTGATTCCAGTAACTCATAACTGCAGGAAAGCCCAACAAACTTTGAAGACCTCAAAAATGGCAGCATCCAAACCTTTCCTTTCCCTGTCATTTTTCTCTTTTCCCTTTCCCCCCACCATAACATTTCCCATCTGGTTTTTTAACATTTCCTACCAAGTTCTGACCAGATAACAAAGACACAATGCATTCTTTGGCTCTGAGGAGTTCCTAAACAATTCAACATCAGCTACTTCAGACTCAAGTGCTCCAAACTCTCCTCACCTAAATGAATTGTTTCCGAGAGCCCGTCTTCAGATCCATCTTCGGAGCCTCCTTCCATTCGCTCTCCTGCTCCGTTTTCCTCCAGGTTTGCAATTATATCAGCACAGAACGTCCTGGAAGCAGCTGAAGTCTCTCCATCAGCCCTCCTGTCTCTCTTGTGCACCCTGGAATGAAGGACTAGCTGGTGGTATGTTCTGAAGGCTTTCCCACACTCGGAGCAGTGTGTTGGTTTCTCTTTGTTCTGGGATGATTTAGAATCCATCTCCATAGAAGGCACTTCACCACCTGGATGTTTCAGTTTGTCTTGGGTTAGGTTACCATTCCCTGCGTAACTGCTGTTTTTATTTACTTTTGACTTCCCTGTAGTTTCAGCCTGGCTACCTTTATTTGCATTCCAAATTTCACAGAGTTCTTCTTTATCAGAAGATGACTCATCATTGTCTGTACTTCCTTCTTGCCCCGATTCTTTCACTTGGCCGTGGCCAACTGCAATTTTCCCTTTGGTAGCCAGCTGCCACGCTTGGTATGTGGTGAAAGGATCCAGCTCAGCAATCCATTTGGCAGGTTTCTGCAGTTTGTCTTTATCTGGAACTGAATTTGGTCTCAAGTTCAAGAACTGGAAAAATTCCTGGTGTTGAGATGTTTCTTCTGCATTCACTTCAGCAGTCACTTGGGGGCTTTCACCGTTGGCTACTGATTCTTTGGTGTGCACTTTGCTGTGCTCAATTAGAGTCTCTTTATTGTGAAATAGGAAACCACAAACCATACAAATTTTGTAAGGTGACGTTACATTTTCAGTTACATGCTCCTGCACCACCTCATTTATTGTTACAGGGCCTTCAGAACCTTGTTGGTGTTTGTTCCTTGAGCCAGGCTTTCCAGTGTGTGTCCTCATGTGATTTTTGAGGAACCAGGGCTCTTTGAATCTTCGTCCACAAACGTTACACCAGTACGTGAAAGAGTCTTTATGCTTTTTCATGTGTGCCTCAATGTCAAAAGCTTTGTCAAACGTCTGCCCACAAACTTTACAGCTGAGTTCTTCGCTGTCCTGCTCATTGTTTGGTGAAGGCAGGTTGGTTCTTACCTGACACTTATCCAGAGGGCTGAGATACTCTGCCTCAATCCTCAGGACAGCCGGCTCGCACAGCGTGGGCCTGTGCTGGGTTAAAACGTGCTTCCCGAGCTCCTCAGGGTGTTTGAAGGTCTCATCACAGAACATGCAGTCCAGGGGCATGCAGCCCTCAGCCTGCATGAGGAACTTCTCCTGCAAGCTTTTGTAGGAAATGGTGTTTGTCCCTTTTATTGTCATCGAGGCGTCGCTGTTGTCCATCTGTGCCCCCACGGTACTGGCTATTCCATCCGGCCCGTCCATGTATGCCAGGAGGGGCTGGGTGGGCATGATTCCTCCCTTCTCTTCCCTCTTACATGTCTCACTGGAAGGCTGCAGATCTTTGGGAGTGCTCACCGATCACTATAAGGCCACTTGTAGAGTTCTCCAACATGTGCTTACAAGTCTGCCGAGCTGGAAAACCTCTGCCAGGAAAAGGTGTGTTTTTTCCACGAGCAAAAAATTATTCTCTTTCAGCTTTATGTGCTTTCACACATCACTGCAAGTGCATCCGTGGGGTCATTCAGTGATGGAATGAGGTTTTTTTATTGAGTTGCTTCTTCAGATTTTTCAAGTTTACAGATACAGTCAGTTGCACTTAGTTTTGTTGTACAAACATTTCAAATAGTTGCATTGGGTAAAAGACACTCAAGGCCAAGTTCAGTGCCACAAAGAACTCCAGCACCTGGAAAAGAGAGAAAAGAGTCAGTCAGACTTTTCCAAAGAGAAGGATTGTGTCCCAAATAATGAAAACAAGAGGGCTGAGAACTACCAAATGCTTTTGAACACAGGAGGCATATTTTTAAGAGTCAAAGAGGGACAGTTAAAAGGCACTGTGGTCACTTTTCTACCTTCCACACTTGACCATCCCTCTGTTCCATGAGCTGGGTTTTTGTGTCACAACTGCTACAGAACAGCAATATTTTGTCTCTTCTAAACCTGTTCCGGCCCAGTTACATAAAGCTGCTGAAACCATATTTCAATACACTCCCGAATTCACAACAAGCAAACATAGCAAGCCCAAGTAACCTTTCCTTGAACCGGTGAAACCACCGTAAAACTTTGCTTGTTTGTTCTTTAAAGGCTGTTGAGCAAAGGACTTTTTTTCTTTTTTTAACACCAGACAGCTTGGAATCAGCTTTTACAGTTCTGGAACACAGGAAGTGTCAGCACAAATCTTTGTATTAAGGACTATTCACTAGTACCACTCTCAGAGCTTCTCCTCTCACCCACAAATTTACAGTGTCTGTGACAGTTTGGGGTTGGTACAACTGGAACATCTCAAAGTCTGATATAAACTGATACTATTTCTTGAACAGTATATTAATATTTAAATCACACAAGAAGCCAACTACTATGTTTTTAAAAGAAAACTCTTCTACTTTCAAATTGCACACAACAAAAAAGGTGCTTAATTGACTTTATTCACAAGGGAAAGATTCCACAAGACTAAAAAGGGTTATAATGTAGTTAATCACAACTCCAAGCCTACTAAAGTTATAGTGTCTGCTACCAGCAACTCACCACTCTGGGCTGACAAATTATAGTTGTTTGGAGTTCAGGACTCCACTTGATCAAATTTCTGGATGAAGGAAAAGTCTAGCAAACTAATACAAGACTAATATAAATTGAAGAAGAATCACTCAGAGACAAGACACATTTCCAGATAAATGAATATCTAATGAAAAGAATTAATTCAAAATCTGACTCAAACTTTCAAAAGTATCTCCTAAGAGCCAGTGATCACATGACTTGAATTAATATGCCCCAAAACAGGAGGAAATTATTGTTGCCAGTTGCTTGTCTTCCATTTTTCTGTATCTCCAGAGCTTACAAGTGTCTTCCCTGCCCAGTCCTCTAACCCAGGTTTAAACAATGAGCACATTTAATACCAAGAAGCTTCTGGGTTTTTTAACTCTAGTTGTCCCAGGCCTGGCCAAAGACTCATCTCCTGCCAAACCCAACTGGAGGGATGTTGGGGGTGAGGTGGAGAGTGTGAGAGGGAACAAGCCCCTGACAGGCTGGTGCCAACAGAACCTGGATTTCCTTTTCTAACTACACCCCTTCTCCCCATTTTCAGGTTTATCACTGCCATGATTAACACTTCCTCCCTGCATCATGACTCAAAAATCTCCTGTAACAGGCAGGTTCAGGCTGCAGGGTGACACTTCTGCTGCAGCCTTTGCCTTTGTCCCTTCCCTACTCACTTCTGACTTTCATTCTCTCCCTATAGGCAGCTAGAGAAACTATAACCAAAGTTTGAAGCCGAAGTATTCAAAAAGCTTTCCCTTTTGTAAAACAGAAGGAAAAAACATATCAAAGGGTGCTGGTTAGCATGTTTTACTTCAAGTTTCAACTTGCCTTTTTGTTCTACTTCTCCTGTAGTTTTAAGAGGTATTTTTTTTACCCAACAGGATAACATGCTGCAGCAAAGCTCAGTGACTATCTGCCTGAAAATAATTTTGTTTCAAACCAAAAAAAAAAAAAAAAAAAAAAAAAAAATCCAGGCAAGATAAAAAAAAATGGAACAAGCTTAGAGTCAACTGCATTTTCTTTCCAAGCCACAGGGAAGCGCTCTGCAAGAATAGCTGTAAGAATCATCCCACAAAAACGCCTACAAGAGGCATTTCTGGAGCATGAGGGCAGATCCAAAGGCCAGTGTCTAATGTCCCAAATAGAATTGCTGGGATTTGTCATCCACTACTTCCTTAAAACTGTCTACAAACACAGAAAAAGCCAATTAGGGTTGATTATGCTCCCACTTTGCAGCACTACAATATCCACACAACAGAGAAACAAGAATTAAGTCACTGCAGAGAGGAAACAGATGAAAAGCAGCAAAATCCACACTTAGTGCCTTGTTCTCCACAGCATCCTGGGATGAGGTGAGGGAGAACAGAGCTCCCTCTAACAGGGACCACCACACCCAGCTCTACTCAAACCCAGCCTGGGCTGATACAAACACTGAGAGCCACGTCCTTCAAGATTTATTAGAACTTAAGGGACAGGCACAGATCACATCTAGGGAAGGCTCCAGGTTGGTCACTGGTGTGTGAAAAATGCACCTCAATCAGTAATGTTTTCTCTGGTAAATCCTTTAAAAATGGGTCTGTTTCAATCTCAGCTGTAAAAAATTAAACCTGTCCTCAGAGTGTACAAGGAACATGGGCCATGAGAGGAGTTCCAGAGGAGTCTGGGTCCCATTTCACTGGGTATCAACAGGTTTGAACAAGCCCCTTGGAGACTTCTTCCATGGTCACAGCACTTTGCACCCCCTCCACCAAGCTGTGTTGGCTGCTCAGTGCTTTCCAAGCTTTTAATAGAGGCTCTGAACACTTCTGAAGAACCAGCCACAGCTCATCCTCTAGGCAGCACTGCAAAGCAGAGCAAGATATTCCTGTTTTTGGAATCTCAAATGCCTATTTGCAGTTCAGGTAACCATTGCTCTTGGATACAAAGGAGACAGTACCCATAGAGGGGGAAAACGACTGCAGGTAGCATTTCTGAAGGAAACTGCAGATGCAACTAGACAGAATTATATTTAAACTGAGAGGAAAAGAGAACAAAACTACTGGAGTCAGGAGGTGAGTTAGAAAGCTGTAGTCTTACTCTTGTATCTGGTGATTACACATCTCACTCTGATTAGGTACATGGCTTTTACAAGCAGGCAGGATTTTAGGCTCTCGTTGTTTAGACAAGCCAACACACGCTGGAACTGCAACCCAAATATCTACACCAGGATTTTATCCATTAGTAACAAACCTTTCTTCCTGCTGAAGATAATGTGCCTTGGATTTGAGGACCAAAAATGCTGATTAATCACATTCCTGTTATTCAAAACCCTGCAGGCAGCAGGAAAACTGTCCGGAGTTGCCTCAATTGTTGCTTCCTTGGGAAAGTGGACAACGTGTGGGTTTGACCAACACTGACTGTGGCTGGAGGTCTGTGCATGAGCTCAACAAAAAACACACAGTACCTGGGTTTCTGCTGTCATCTTTCACTTTCAGAAGACCAGAGAACAGACACCCACCAGAATCAGAGATATGAGGAAAGGAGCAGAACAAAACAGGAAATCCTTCCTTCCAACAGCTGAAAAGCCGTAACTTTGCTCCAGATGAACTCAAGGTTAAAAATAAAGAATGACTTATCCCTCCTCACTAGAAAACTCCAGTTCTGCCTTCCCTGCCCTATAAATGTCACCATGGACCTCACAGCCCAATCCAAGGCCCACAGGCTCCAGGGGCTGCTCCAACACTTTGAGCAGGGCAGGAAGAACCTGCCAGGACTTTTCCTGGCGTGGTCCGTCCAGAAGTGACAAATTCCTCTCAGTTCCAGGATGTCACTTATTGTACTTCGCCATTCCAACAGCGCAGAGCCTGAGCATTCAGCAAACTTCAGTTCAACCTGAGTCATATTTGGCTGTAGGGCCTTTAGCCAAGTATTTCAGCAGGTTCACGGCGATGCCCATTACATTTATAAACACCACAAAACGTGTATAAATAAAGATTCCACTGGACAGATGAGAACGTCTTGTTTTCATTGCACTTGCCACACAACCCAAGAACCACACCAAAAACCTGCTGCATATAAATGGATTATTAAAACAGAGAAAATTTTAATTAAGTGCCTGTAGAGAAATTTAATTTCTTTTTATTAAGTTACACAACCAAAGACAACATATTACGATCTCAAAGATTTCTTTGGGAAATGACCTATCAGGAGTAATTTTATTGCATTTCTACTTCCTGCATTTCAAAATTTCCATGAATATGTAATAAAAACTCTCGACACACCTTTCAGAGAATAGCAAAGTCTAACCATTGAATTTCCCATTTTAAACATTACAGAGCACCGGGAACAAAAGTTGCATTCCAAGTCTCAGGAAAAATATCTATTCCTTGCTACTGCTGTGCTGGCAAAACTATTGTTAAACTGTAAAAAGCAATGGGGAACAATTACAGAAGTTAAAGTAGTTGCTGCAACACTTTCTGAGAAACAGAAGTGAGAAAACTACTCGAGTTACAGCCAAATTCAGGACACTGGGTTACTGCTCTGCACTGGCAGACACAGCCTCAGACACAACCACCTCACAAACTCTGAGATTCTCAAATTCAAGGCCAGCAGCAAAGATATTGTTCAACAGATGACCAGTTTCTTTCAGCTGCTGCAGATCAACCACCTTAATTTTCACTGTGTCTATCAGACTTGAGAAACTTTCATGTAACTCTCAACTCCACTTAAAAAAAACCCCAAACCAAAAACAAAACAACAACAACAAAAAAACCCCTTCAGCTTTCCTCACGTTTCAAGAAGTTTCAGGATATTAAGAGTCATTTTACACAAAATGTTCTTTTCTCTTGGTACGTTTATAGCCCAGAACATGTTGCTGGTAAATGGATTTTACACTGCTGGTTGCTTAATGGAAATTACAAGTTAAACACCTTTTTTTTTTTCTCGTTTCAATCGACAAGTTTTGCCTTTTCAGAACAGTTGTTCCAGTTTTACCTAAGGAACACAACAAATTTGTTTTATTTAACGTGACCTTTTCGTCATTGAGACCACAAATAAAAGCTGCCTTCTGAATATTATCTATATTGTCTGGGCACAGCTGTATTGAGGTATAACACTGATCACAGGCAGAGGAGCTCATGCATAACTAAATACATAAATAAATCCTCAAATAAAACCTGAGCTGAGACTGAATTTATTGAGAGCATTTCTTTTTAATATACATTTATATCACTGCATTAAGCTAAGTTGCACCACACCTGGCACACACAAAGCCATTCAGCAGAAAATACCATCCCTAAACAGCTGATAAGAACATCCAAGAGCTCCAAACTTTTGGGATGGCACCTCCAGTGCCCTGGGCTGTGTTTGCAGAACCCACCAGTGACACCAGCCCTGTCCACAAGCTCCCACACTTACAAAGTGAAGCCAAGTGTTATTGTGGAGTTTCTGATTTACCACTTGCTCCAACACATGAGTCAGATTTCCAAAATCCACAGCGAGGAATTCCAGGTTTGTCTCTCCAGGCACCAGGGGTTTATGGCAACCACTGAACTTCCTCTCTGTGTTTAAGAAGAACAGTGTGGATGTCACACCTCGGGCCATCAGGTGTTTTCCCTTGTGAGACAGAAATGCCTTTTCTCCCCCAACCTGAGGGAAGGACAGTCCCTAAAGCCAGGGAAGATGATGCAGTATTTGCTACAATAGGATGTGACCTTATTTCTGACAAAGTACACCACTGAAATGACAACACTGGGAAGTTGTAAAAGCCTGCCCAGATAAAACCCGATTTTGCAGAGCAGCACAGAACCAATAACTCCTCATTACTGGCTGTTCCCCTGCTTTCTAGGGAGGGGAAGAGCTATCCCCTTCCACCTTTTAACAGGGGATCATTTCACACAACTTCCCAGTGTGTTCTTTGCTAATGGAGGAGCACGTGAGTAAAACACCTTTAGCTGCTTCTCATCCTCACCGAGGCTTTTACACCAACTGCTCAAATACAGAACTGCTTTTAAATACTTTACCAGTTCAGTCTGATAAAGAACCAACACTTGTAAAGGAAATGGAGATCTAGGGGGAGGAAGGGGAGGAAGAGAGTTGTTTGTTTCAGTTGCAGGAAAGATCAAAATGAAGATGTTCAGGTTGAAAAGAGAACATAAAAGATGAGCCTAAATTGGAATTTCCACTCCCTAAATCTGCAAATTTAAGTCCCCCTCGTTAGTCTTCATCCTTCAGGCTTGAAGATTTCAAAGTTATCCTAAACTTAAACTCTTAGGGGGGGTTTTCATGGCTTATCCTTTTTATCCTCTCTAAGAGAGCAGCTCAGTTCCAGTCCCTTCTAACAACACTACAGAGATTCCCAACACAGTGACACCAAGACAATTCACAAAACCAGACACACATCCAGAATTCAAGAATGTTATTATCCAGGCATTTCTGCACACGCACCTCAGAAAGATTTTGGGTGGAAAGCTCTTTTATAGTCAGATAAAAGAGACACACATGCGAGTCCAGCAAACAGGATTTTAATCACCAGTGGAAAATAACTAGTAGTTAATAATGAACAATATTAGGAAAACTCCCTCCCCCCATCTCAGACATCTATACTAATAAAAACAAAGGATATCCTCTCTCTGAGAAACCTTTTCCTGTGGAGTCCCTTTTTCTTTAAGGCTATATGTCTACCAGTGTTTTGGCAGAGGATGGATGAGCTCAATGTGTCTCCTCAGTGAACTGAAAGCCTCTTCTATCAAAAGATGTAATTAGTCCTTTTAAAGCAGGGAACATATAAGCTTGCATCATTTTGCACATGTTTTTCCTCCACTGAGCAAGAGCAAATATAAAAGAGACTAATTCTTGGCATTAAAGGAGGAAGTGCTACAAATAAGTATTGACTTTTAAAGTTCAGAAGGACTGCTCTAACTGCCAGATTTTTTTCCTTTTTTTTTCCCTGGGATTAGGAGAGAATTTCTCAGGAGCCACAGAACCAAAGTGTACTTTAGACAAGATGAAGTGGCCAATACCTGTTGTAGAAAGGCTGAAAGACACAAGAGTGATCCTATTTGAAATAAGTCTGGGCCACATTTCACCACTGCTACAGGATGATGCAACTTCATTAAATCAAGAAGTTACATGCACTTAAACTGGCAGTGACCCCTTACCTTACAAAACAGTTTACTGTTCTCTCCACAGCAGGTAAAGGCTCTCTGTGGAATGAGTGATACATTTTTATTGTTGAGTCAGTCTCACCTTACATAGACAGCCTCATGTGTTTAGTCTTGGTTTTCATTTAAAAGGAGATATTTTCAGAGACCTTAAAAGGAAATTGGACTTTTTTACTTCTTGGTAGAAGGATGTAAGGTCTCTCCAGTAGCCACAACTCCAAAGAAGTGGTAAATTCAGTTTACCAAATTAGACTTAATTCCTTATTGCTCAAGAGCCAGGAGTTCCTCCAGAGCAATTATGGACAAGTTGCATCCCTTTGGGCAGCATAGGTGAAATAACAGGAAAAGAGATTGTTTTACTATTCCTGTATTTGAGACAAGTGGTCACTTCCAAAGAGTTCCCTTTGTTAAGGTCATCAGTCTGTCCCAGTGCTCTCACCTGGTTTCAGCTCTGAATCCAGCTCTTACCCAACACACTCAAACCACTGCACAGTGGCAGGAGAAGCAGCAATGTCTGATTCCTCTCTCCTCTGCAGAGCACTTGGAAGTGGCCACTTTCAAACACATCCACAATTAGGTGTTTGCAAAAGTCACTCTTGGAAGATGGAAAAAGGTACACGACCCAGGGAAAAGACATGCACTTGTACTCCAGTCATCCTGGACTAGCATCTGAAGGTACTAAAATATAAAAGTGATAGAAACAGACACTTCCAACAGCTGCCTCCTTTCTCCCATGCAGGTGGGAGATCTCCCAGAGACCCACAAATAAACCTTTCTAATTAGCCAGCCCTACAGTCTCTCACCCTAGAGGGCTGCAGGGATGTATGTGATCATGTATCCAGCATCCTGGGCTTCACAGTGCCAAAGAAAGGAGAGGCAGCACCCACAACAAACTGACCTCAACAGGCAGAGTCATGTACCAATTCTTTAAGCATAAGAAAAGGTTAGAAAGCAACAGGAAAATTAAACTGTGATTTGGGCTTCTCTGGACCACTTTACAGCCATTTTCCTTACAATGTACTCAACATCAGCCTTTGGTGTACACTGAATTTTCTTCCTCCCGAGTGGCAAAAGAAAGAAGAGGCTGACAGAACCCCCAAGGTTTCACCCCACCAGTTCTCAACTATCACAATAAAGTATAAAAACAATACAAGATCCCTCCTGTAGCTCATGTCAGAGGCAAACTGTACTGCCTTTACTCCACTGAGAAATGCCCCCGTACCTATTGCACATAAACAAACTCAGACTTTGATACTTTTAGTTACATAAAATCTTCAGCACATAGAAAATCACTACCCAGTCAATTCTACTTGGATGGTGTTCTGCTCAAATCTTGAAGTCACACTGATCTACATAGATTTCCCAGCATATTCTGACCACATTTCCTCTTGTACTTTCTTTTGAAATCCTCAAGGCAGCCTGATAACCAGTTCCATCCCCTGCAATAAACTGAAGGCATTGTCTTTCCAAACAAGTATGGCACCTATATTTTTAATTTCAAACTCGTTTTTTCCCAGCACATAAGTTCTTTTACTTTGAAATTGAAAGTCTGCTCTTATCACGCCACTTAACTTGCTGCCCCCCTTATAAAAAAAAATGAGGAAGAATCAAAAGCTAGATTTACGATAAGCTATAAACTCTGCTCTGACCAAAGTCATGTGGTTATAACAGTAGAAGTTTGAATATATTTTCCCCAGTGACGTACGCCCACGTTTGGCATAAACAAGTTTCATCAGCAACAAAAGGCGATTATTTGGCAATTTCACTGAAAAAAAACAAAAGTTGATTGCTAAAAGCAAATTATTTTGAGAGAGCAGCTTTCTGTCTGGAGGTGCACAAAATCCCAGGGAAGGCTAGGCTGAGAAAGTGTGCTTGGGGTTTTTTAATACTCTAATGCAACATAGTATTGAGACTCTTACGTAGCTGGTCATATCCTTTTCCTTACTTTTGTGTTCAGCTGCAAATCTCTCGTGGTATGAGTCACATCTCCCTCACAGCGCACATCCAGTAGTCAGCAGAATCCCCTGAGCACGCTCAGGCACCAGGAAGAAAAACTTTTTTGTTCCTCAAGTCACCTTTAAGAAGGGCGGGGGAAGGTGTCACGGGTCAGCAGAAACGCCCCGAAGAGCGGTTTGAAACGAGCGCAGTTATGAGAGGTGGAAAGAGGATCTGCCTGGAACGCTGAGGCTCCGAAGGCACAGCCCCACAAACAAGAGGCTGAGCTGGCACATGGCAGCCCCGCTGCAACCCAAAGGCACCGGCCTGCTATATTTAAAGACAATACCTCAACGGTTAAGTATTACAACGTTTTAAGTGAGATAAATAAGACACAGGCAAATATCCTCGGTTATTTAATCATCCTGAAAGCAGCGTGGAAGTGTGAGGGGGAGTTCAAAGGTCAAACTCTTCTTTCAGCTTCTTGCAAAGAAAAGAAAGCTCAGCCCATTTTACCTTGGGGAAGGGGGGGCTGCTCCTTCCATATGCCAGCATTTCATAACACAGGAAAGAGGGAGTGCATTTACATACCCACTGTATGGAATCCTTTACCAGGACAATGGATTCCAAATCAAGGTTCAGGTTGGAAAGAGCCGGGACAACAAAAAGTCCCAAAGAACAAAGGGAAGTTAAAATGTACTTAACGTTTCCCCCAGAGCTTCTTAATTGCAAACTCTCGGATTTTTTGTAACTAAAAGTTTACTGTAATCACTCTTTTGAAAGTCTAAGTGAAACCCACAGTTCCCTTTTAAAATTATTTTCCCCTGATCGCAGTAATTACTTAGCACTTTGTATAAAATATGCTATCAATCTATCAACATAGTTCTAAATGAAAACATAAGAGAAGATATTTCTGAAGATTAGAAAAAAGTGCTCAAAAAAGGAATGTTTTTTGAGTGTGATCTAATGAAAGGGGAAACTAGAATCAAGTAACCTTTTGTGTAAGACAGTCTGATAAAAAGGTGCTAAAGTTTATTATTTTCCTCTTTCTACCCCCCACCCTAAATCTTGCTCTCCCCACCCCTACACCAAAAGAAAGCAAACCCAAAAAAAACATTATTCACTTAAAGAGAAAAAAAAAATCCTCTAATGCAAAGCCTGGAAGCCATTCTCTAAAGACTACTTAATGTGAAACTTTGTTTACAAGATACAAATATAGCCTCCTTACCACACTCAAAACCAGAAAACATCCACTTATTTAAAGAAATGCTTTTTCTATTTAGATCAACAAGGACGTAGGTATTCATTTTAATTTTAAATTCGGCCCCAACAGTGCCATATGAATGTTTTAAAACTCATCTATGATATGCACTGTTTGAGAATGTTTAAACAAAGGAAGTAGGAAAAGCCTTAAAATACACAGCAAAACTTAATGGCTTCAATTTTTAAATATATACTGATTGCAGCATGGCAAAATCATTCTCTTATGCTCACAGTCAGCCTTCAGAAAGAATAAGTGCAGTCAGAGGAGTAATTTGTCCCACTGGAAATTCTGTATAAAACATCCACCTAAAATAAACAAGGTTCGCAGCAAGAATCGTCAGTTGCCATTAAGGACACACCTTAAAGTTCTTACCACACAGTAACTAAACAAGTACAAACTAGTGGTGACTGTTTGCTACTTTTGTCTTAAAAGTTAATGAGATCAATTCACTGCTCAGTATCAGACCGTCAGATCATTTTCTTCAAAATGCAAAGAGACAAAACAAGCCCCCAACGCGAACATCCAGTGCTGGGTGGCTGACGTGTTATCAGCCCGAGGTTCTTGTGAAGGCGACTGGAAATATTCGCATTTAAACCTGACACCACGTAATGCTAAAAAGGTAAAATGCTGAACTGCTCAGAATCTGGGGCTCTGGTACTGGAAGGCAGCTGTTGTTCCCCTGCCTTTTCTTTTGTTGTGCTTAATCTCATGTCAAGTCATTCAACCAACTCCAAAGCGATGAAGACATAATTGAACAACCTTAACTAAAAACTGATCTACTGTTCCTAAATAGCCATATATGCCGTTGAGAGATTTAAAAGAAAGAAAGAAAGAAAGAAAGAAAAAAAGCAAACATATGAAAAAGAATCCATAGAATTTACATCAGCAACTCTGGTGCATGCAGAAGAGTTGCTTGGCTGGAGGCCAAGCCAATCAATAATCACTGTAATAGCCGCGGTTCTAAAGTTATTTGTTTTTCATATTCATCATCCCAGCAAACTTAAAAGGCAAAACTTGAAAACTCAGACACTGATTTCAAGAACGAGCTGCGAGATCTATAACCCAAGTATTTTGCACAGCATTACAATATTGCTCATTAAAAAAACATGTTGCAGAAAGATCAGTGATCACAAAGCCACATTCCTGCTACAGATCTTAAAATATTGACTCAGTTACAGAACTAGTAAAGGGGAAGAAAAAAAAAACACCCTCCTCCACCCTCTCCCTCTTCCCTCCCCCTCTGCCAAAGAATGCAGTTTATCCTACTTATTTGCAACTGTCCTTTTCTATTATCCAAGGAAACGCTGAAACCTCAGTGTGGACATCACAAATTAAAGTCTTAGTCGTATTCCCAAACCTACAGTTAATAAGAGCTCCTAAGAGCAATAAAACATGGCGTTAAAGCATTTGCAAGCCATTGTCATAGCCCTGTGCTCTTATACCTTTGCAGACACAGAACCAGCCCCCAACCAAGCCTGTGAGCACTGGTCAGCAAGTCAATGCCTGCTATTCAACTTGTAGTTAGGCGTTTTATTTCTGTGTCTTCCAGATCATATCACTCCTGCATTTCACGGCCTAATAAAATGTGAAGAATGATATGCTCCCTCTCTCCCCCCTCTGCATCTGAAACTGCGTTATTTCCCTCTCTTCTTTCTCACATATTCTTACAAAAACTTCCCTTTTCACATACTTCTATAAGAAAATATTTCACTGCAGCTACACTTCAGTTCCCATTTCTATTTTCGATTTTCACTAGATTCTTCTGCTCCTGCCTCCCCCTCAAACCCACTGGTAGAAACTGATGTAGTTTTAAAGCTCTCAAGGTCATTTCAAAAATGAAAAAAAAACGTTGCCATAAAAAAAAAAACTTTAAACACACAAACCCCCCAAACTAAACCCTTTTCACATTCAAACGCCTTTCATCAGCAGATCAATAACCCAACATAAAGATTTTTGTTCCCCTCCACTTCAAAACTATTACACTTCAATTCAAATACTTACAGGGAGTCACACAGCACATTTTATGGGATGGTTCATTAGAGAACATACAGACCTTACTTTGGCTGCAGGTTTTCTGTGTGAGGAACAAACAAACAAACAAAATCCTCACACCCCAAAACACAAAGTCCAGGAGGTATCACGGAACAGGAATGAAATCCAATCTCTGGATATTCTAGAATTTTATTGTCCTCGCCTGGCAACCTCTTTTGTTGTTCAAGAAGTCAGTTGAGGCTTATTTATTTATTTTCTAAACTTCCTATTCCTCTTTAAAAAAAAAAAAAAAAAAAAAAAAAAAAAGAAGAAGAAGAAAGAGAGAAACACGATGCTAAAGAAACGATCAGGAGAAGAAATGATCGGGAAGGGTTCGGTCTTCAGAAGACAAAGGTAAATGAAACAAAAACTGGCAAAACGGATCAATAAACTTTTCATTAACAACCCCCCCCCTCCTCCTCCGCCCCGTGAGCCACTTACTACAAATCCTTCTTCCAGGAACATCTTTGACTCACAAAGAAATAAAGTCTCTCCTCGCTCCGCACACCCCCGACCCCGGCGGAAAATCCCCCCCAGACCCGGCGGGGCTCGGGGGGGGCCGGGCGACCCCCCAGGTGTGGGGCGGGAGCTGCTCGGGGGTGCGGGGCGGGGGCCACCGGCGGCACCGGCCGAGGGACAGCGGGGCTGGGGCGGGAGGCAGCGGGGGCCGGGCCGGGGCCGCCCCGCCCGCACGGCCGGGGAGGGGGCGGTGGGAGGGGCCGGTACCTGCGGCCGGGCGGGGCCAGCGCCGGGCACACCTGGACACGGAGCCGCCGTGCCCCGAGCCCCCGCACCTGCCCTGCGCCTCCTCCTGCTCCTGCTCCGACCCCCGGAGCCGGCTCGGGGGCGCCCCGAGCCCCCAGTTCCTCGCAGGGCGTGCGCCCCAAACCCCCTCACGCACCCGGCCGGCAGCGGCCCCCCCGCCGCGCTGCCTCGCACCGCCGGCCCCTCACGGCAGGGGCCGCCCGCGGGACGGGGCTGCGGCTCGCCCGGGTGCCCCTGAGGGGGTGTGTGTGTGGGGGGGGGGTGATGAGGGGCCCCCCGCAGGTGCCCCCGGCGCGGCCTCACCTGCGGCGGTGCCCGCCCGGCGGAGCGGGGGGGCCGAGCGGGGCCGGAGCGCGGGCAATGTTTGTAAACGGCCCCGCCGCGGCTGTTGCTCGGGGAGCGCGAGGACATGCCCCCGGCGCTGGGGACACGCCCACCGGGCTGGGGACACGCCCCCACTCATGGACACGCCCCCGAACCTGGACATCCCCGTTGTTGGCCACGCCCCATTTTGGCCACACCCCTTTGCCCGATTCGCTCTCTGATTGGCCTCACCTCTGTTAGCCACGCCCCTCATCTCGGTCGTGCCCTTCTGGACACGCCCCTCTGGCCACGCCCCTGCCGCCTCAGCCCCTTTTAGGACGAGGAGCAATGGCCATAAATGAAACCCAACAAGTTCCACCTCATGTGCGGACCTCAGGTTCCCACAGGAGGAAGAACTTCCCATGGAGGTGGCAGAGCACTGGAATGGCCGCACAGGGCGGGCGTGGAGTCTCCCTCTGTGGAGACATCCCAAACCCACCTGGGTGTGTCCCTGTGTCACCTACCCCAGGTGACCCTGCCTGGGCAGGGGGTTGGACTGGGTGATCTCCAGAGGGCTCTTCCAACACCAATATTCTGGGATTTCTTGATGGCTGTTCCTCTGTCCCGTTGGGGTGTGAGGTGCCAGCCACGCGGGGCACTTTGCGATGCAGGATTTGGGCGATGGGCATCGCCTGGGTAACAAACCGAGGGCAGGGCCGTAGAGCCCATGTCAGTGGACCTTGTAACTGTTGGCCATCGATGTCCTCGGGTGGGTCACTGAGGGTGACATGGCCCCAACCTGCCCCTCCTGCAGTGATGGCACCAGCCCTTTCTGCGGAGATGACCCGAAGCAGCCCTTTCTGCCACGACAGCCCCAGCCAGCCCCTCCTGTGGTGCCATAAGAGCCCCAATGACCCTCGAGTGCCACCAGTCCCTCCTGTGGTGTCCCTGGAACCCACTGACCCCCAACTGCTGGCGCCTGTCAGTGCTGCCTGAGGAGAGGAACACCCAGAACACAGAGATTTGCTGTGGACATCGCCCGAAACAGGCCAAGGATTCATCTGGTTTTCATTCCCTTTGACACCAAAGCACCAGCTGCTCTCTGGGTACCTCTGCTCTAGAGGTGTGGATGCTACAGAGAAATTCAAAGACAAAGACAAAATGTATTTTCAAGTATGCCACTTGGCACTGAGGAGGTTTTTAGGAGTTAAATGCAATCTGTAATGCTGTTAGCAAAGTGCTTAATCTCTGCTAGACTCTGAGGTTAGCACCTTCTGCAAGGAAATGGGATAAGAAGGAGGTGAGTTTCCATGTGGGCTCTCGTTTTTCCCCCAAACACACACGGAGACCTGCTAAAGTCAGTTTAGTTTACATCAGTAGGTTCAGATCACACCCAGGGGCTTGTTTCCCTCAATATAAAAATCATCCTGCCTGAATGGAGGACATTTCTAAAATAACTGCAGTTAAAATTATGTGGGGGTGTTTTTTTAATTTATTTTTTTTAAGTTTTCCCAAAATGTTCTCCCACTGTAAAATGAGCAAAGCTACCCAGGCTGAAATTTAGGTCACTTATATGGCAAATAAAGATTATTCAAAACCATTACAGGAAGTGTAATAATACACACAAGGTAATATACTTACTAACCAGGTAATTCTGGGAGATGAAATATCTTTATTGGCAAATTTGAATGTTGCCTCAAAGTAATTCGAAGCACATTTATTTTCATGAAGAGAAGGTCAAACCTGGTAAGGCCAAAAGTTTAAAATATAGATATTTAAGCATCAGATCTTGGTCTTGCCACTGCTCTGAATGGAGTTTTGAAGGGCTTATTGCACCTTGAGCAGTTCCAGTTGGTTTGAGTGTGATTCTCTTGCAGTAGGATGTGTCCAAGCCAGGTGTTTATCCGTGCATGCAAAATATTCCATTGTCTTGCAAGAGCTTTGCATTTCTTTGGAAGTTGCTGCAGCACTTTGTACTGTGTGGCCAAACCTGATCCCACAAACACTCCCAAGTTTAAGCACAGGACTAGGCCAGTTAAATATTGATTATCTATAAATGGTAGCTTGGCAAGGAGAACAAAGTGGAATTTTGCTGGAAATGGGTGTGGGAGTGACCAGTTTTATCACACCAAATGACTCTTCTAACAAATTTAGTCTTTATTTTCTGATTTTAGCATTTTGAAAGACCTTACATTGAAGAGTTAAAAACAACTTCAGGGCCCACAAATTTTTAAAAATATTAAACCTGCACTTCTGCTCTTAAATGTGTTTCCTAAAAGACTCCCTGAGTCAGGTGTTGCAATATTTCTTGTTCTCGTGACACAGCAAAGCCCATTAGTTTCCCCCTCCTCCTTTCATTTTTTACCACTTTTTAATGATTTTACTTTTTCAGGTGAAATCTACTGACCTTCTGGATCACAAGGGGCACTTCACTTGAGCCAGGGCTCTGATGACTGTAAACATGATTTAGCAGAGAACACAGAAGCTGTGTGGTTTTTATCCACTGAGATGTGGTACCTCTGTGGAAAATATAAGGAAATAAAAAGACTGTTTCAGGAAAAAAATGAGAGACTCAGAATATCATAAAACTTTTCTTCTTTTTCCTCAAAGAGCATCGTATAATATCACATTACATGGCTGAAATGAAAACATCCCATTTATTTTTACAGATTAGCCACGGTGACCTCTGTGATTTATGCTCATGGCACTGGAAATGTTTGATATGAGGCAAGGGCCAACCTGGAAAAATAAATCCTAGATTTTCTCCTCCTACCATTTTTCCTTATGTTGAGGACATTTGCTGCCTTTCTGGAGAGCTTCCCCAATCGATGTTTTATGTATGAAGCAAAAACTTCCACAACAAATGCACTGACAGACCTGTGTTTACTGTTCTGCACTATATGTTACTACACAGTCTTGCAATATTAAACCTAGCCCCAAACTAGACTTTGGAACCAGGCAGCATGCCCAAAATTGTGATAATCTCCTCCATAACAACAGAAAGAAATAAAATAACATTGCTGAAAGCCGAAAAGTTTTGTTTCAGTCCCCAAACTCCTAATGCACTTAAACGTATAAGTACTTTTAAATTACATTATGTACAATTACATTATATAAAAATCCATGCTGGAAGTTTGGTGATCTGGCTCAGGTCCTGCTCTTCTCACAGCACACACGGGAAAGCCCTCCCTGTCAGGGAGAATGAAAACAGAGCTGAGCAGGCAGCAGGAAGCCTTCACCTAAATTTAAAATCTTTCAAGGGTTTCTGTGGGTGTTTGTCTCAAACAACTGACCTGAGTAGCAAAACACCCCTGGTCTATCCCTGGCAGCAGGAGATCAGCCAAGTTTCGTTCTTTTGCACAGGGACTCTCTCATTTTACATTCATATTTAGGCAGCTATTAAATCTGGCCCGTCTTGTGGTTAAGGCACAAACGGGATTTAGGGGAGCTGGGCTCAGTCCCAGCTCTGCCACAGACTTCCTGCGTGATCTTGGGCAAGTCTTCTCCCAGGGCTCACAAAATGGGGCAGTTATGGTTTTTTTTTCAAGCCCCTGCTCTGGCAGTCAAGGTATTACATGAAATTCTCAATTTGCTGGCATGAACAGATAAATAAAGTAAATACACCGTGTTTAGGCTTTTAAGGAGATAAGCTTGAAACCAGGATCAGAGTGTAGCCTAATGGCTCAAAGTTGGAGAACACATTTTAGAAGTCCTTTTGAAAGCTGTTTTGAGTGCCTGGGCCATGAGCTGGAATATAAAAATTCTACACTCTTGATTTCTGCGCAACAATATCTATTTGCAGAATCAGGATCACGCTGCTTCTCTGCTTACAAAACAGTTCACAAACTGTTTGTGCAACATTCAGATGAGACCGAGACTAGAAAACGGTATCATTTATGAGAAGCTTTATCAGTGTCTTGTGGCTTTTTTTTTTTTTTTCTCTGCGTTTCCCCCTTTGCACAAATTACTTCTTTCAGCATTATTTGAGCGAATCGAGCCGATCCCGCCGTGCCGGGGATCGGGCTGCTGGTGCGTGTTTACAGGAAACGCCTGTGCTCGTTAGACCCGGGCTCAGATTTGACTAACTCACATGATCACATTGACTAAATGAAGACACGGATGAGACGGCGATGAGAAAGCTGCGAGCAATCGGGTTCTTGCGACATCAGATAATCCACGGAGGGCTGCGCAGAAACCAGCAGGCGCTGCCCTCCCCCCAACCAAGAATGCGCCTGGCTCCTGCATTAGTGACTATCTCCTCACCCATATTCACTTGCAGCTCCCTCATCAACACCCCCTTTGCATTCTACACGAAAGAGCTGCATTCTTTATACATGCACTGTAGGTACTTGGATGCTATTCGGAGGTATTTCGATGCTCAGCTACTTTCTGAGCAGCGCATTTAACGCACAACAGTTTATTTTTATAGTGATAAAGAAGTCGCAGGGGTTTTCTTTCGCTGTTTTGTACATCCTGTCTGTGTAAACTCATAGATTTCAAGTCCTGCGAGGCACGTTGACAGTGCAGCTATTAAAGATTTTCTGTTTGACCTTGAGTTTTTGTTTTCGCCGTGTATGAACTTTAACAGACTTGAAGCATGACGTGCCTTTTCTTTTTACTCATTGCAGTGCACACGGCATAGGAAAATACATGTAAACAGAAGCCTCTTCAATAGCACATAGATTTCTCAAAGAAAACACATCAATTTTTTTGCTCAACCTGTAGTTTTGTTCCTGTACTTTGTAAAGGAACATCCATTTACTTGTGGCACAGCACAATGTGAATGTTCTCTTTTTGTGGGGTGAGAGATCCCTGGGATCCCACTGCTATTTATTTGAGCACATGGTAGCTGTCTGATAGGGTCTATCACAACAGCAGTAACAGCAGCATCGTTGCTGCTGCAGTGATAGAAAGAGAATGAAGATTTGCATGGAGAAGTAAAACCTTTTATTAGATGTGGCCGGAGGAGAGAGAAGAGCTCTCAGGCACACAAGCCCTTCCTCAGGGCTGGAAACAGAAACAAGCCTCACATGCATCTGTGCAGGGAGTGCAGAGAAATGTGTTGGTGAGATACAAATTATACAAAAAGGGCTTCTTGGGCAGATAAACAGAGTGAGGATGATGAAGTCATACCCTGTGCTCAGAACGGCTCAGTTATCAGCAGCACAGGCCTTAAACTCTTGTTGTAACTTTCCAAATTGTCCTGCCCAGCATCACATGGCTTTTACTCTGAATATCAAGAGTTGGATCTAGAGACTGCCTGTTAATCCTCTCCTTCCCTTGATTAGTTTGAGCTTCCAGTCTTCTCACTCTGGGTTTGTAAACTGCTTCTTTCTATTGCTTGGATAGGGCAAAATAAAAGTACATTCGCTCATGCTAATTAGCACCTGACACCATTCTTCAATTAAAAGCAAGTCTAATATTAAAAGCCCAACCCTGTGCTGACTATTCACATACAAAGGTAGGTGTGCACTGAACTGGTTCTAAAATTGAAACCTATTGTTTTGATAGGATGGCATGCTTAAATTCTGTATTTGTTAATACAACTTTCCTCACTCTATTACTGAGCTCAGTGCATGCTTGTTACAAAATAAGTTGAAAAAAACTCTGACTCTACAGATTCGTGAGTTCTGTAAGATCTTGGATTTTTGGAGTAGATAAACCAGAGTTTTACAGCCACATTTCAGTTCTGACACTTGTGCTGTAGGTGTAATTCAAATGTCACCTTTTTCCCACTTCTCCTTTTGGTGTAATTTTTTATTTTACCTTCAGTTATAGAAGTTTGACTCCTCTTTGTCTTGATGTTAAATGAAATTGAAATTGCAGGTACACCAATAACATTTGCAACAGGGTCTGTCATCAAAATAATGGAAGTAGGTTCTCAGAGTCTCAAAAAATATTTCCAGACTGAAGAAGGTTAATTTCTTTACTTCCTATGGCATATTCCAAAACTGCCTTTAAGGGTGGCAGTTACTGCTCCTTGTAATTGTGATGTGGAGGCAGATCCTTAAGAACTGTCCCATGAGCAAGGAAACAAAATTATCTGCCTTAAGATAGCAGAGAGACTGGATGCATCTGTGCACATTAATTCAGAGTTAAGGAAGTATTCATTTGGTAAAATTGAATACATTCATTATGTAAAATTACCTAGGTGTAATACCTAGAGCAACATGACCAGTTCAGTTAATTTTTTGAGCCATACTTTTGCACAAGTATTTACCTTAGAGTGTGTCCTCACATTGGGCTGTAGTGCTACTACAGCATTTAATCCCCCAAACTGCAGAGCAGAGAGAAGGGGATTCATAAAATGACCTTTTGTTTCCTTTCCCAACTTTCATGGTGTTAAAAATAATAATTATCTCTCATAAACTGAAAGTGCTGATGCATTAATAATGGATGATGGGATTCTTGCACACGTGTTTACTAATTTATAAACACCACACAGCCTCAGAATGAAAGGTGTTCTATAAATAGAAACCTAATATTGATCAATCCTGACATGGAATTACCATTCTTGGAGGGTTGCAACGGGTTGATTGGGGTTTTTTTGTTTTGTTTTTTTTTACTTCCTCCTAATCTTATAACAAAGAATTCCCCGAGCTTGGCTCTTTGTTATCATTATTTGTTTCTTCCTATTGTACTTTCAGCAGCACTTCCTCCTTGTATGAGACATGCAGGAAGAAAAACCCGAGGCTTCTGAGTTCTGAATGAAGTAGAGCTGGTATGTCACAAATGTGCATTTGAAAAGTGCTAAAAGAGCCAAGGAATTGTTTAAAACCAGGAATTAGCATGACACTTGGCAAAGGCGTGGTGCCAGAGATCCCTGCTTTCTAGTGCCATTTAATGGGAACAAGTATCCCTTGACCTGGGGGACAGTGACACTGGCACAGTCACACACAGAGAATTGAGAATTGCTGTTCCAACACCATAAGAAGATATCGTTTACTTCCAAACACATTCTCCCTTTTCCTCTTTCACCACTGGCAAGTAACCCGACCCCCGTCTTTGCATTTCTTATGTTTATTTGATTTATATTTTTCTGCTTCCCTCTCCTCGCAAAGTCAGGTTCTTACAAGTTCGGGAGGACAGGGTGGGTGTGGGGGGCAGGCAGGTGATGAACATTTGCCACCTCTGTTCTGGGGGAAAGGGGAGGGGGAACAGCAAACCCAAACTTCCCAGAGCTAAGAAGCTTTCAAGTACCTTTGGAAACCAAGCCCAAAGCGCAGTCCCTGCACCACTCCTGCCCTGCTGACTTGGGCCAAAAGTTTCCCAAACAATCCCTCCAGGGAAGTTTTGCCAATGCTCACACACAGGCAACTCTCACAGGCAGCCACTATCAGCAAAACCTGCCAGATTACCATAAATGTAACAAAATGCTGAGCTCCTGCTTACCCAGTGCCTTTTCCCCACTCACTGCTGGGCTGCAGGAGGATGAGGATGGAAGGTGAAGGCTGGGACCAGAGCAAGGCTTCAGCTGGTGCATATCAATATCACAGTCCTGCCTTTAATGGAGCCACAATAATTTCCAGCAGCTGTGACTTCACCACAGCATTTTAAAGTGCTTAAAGGGAGTTTTGATTCTAAACCCACTATTTCTACGGGGCCCAGTGCTGGGGTGATGGGCAGGGGGCTGCAGGGACATGGCAGCCCCCTCAAAATCTGTCCTTCAACAAACCAGAGCTCCACTCACGTGTGGAAATTCAAAATGTGACATTGGTGTTTCGCTACAATGGAAGTATTGTCTATTGGACACAGTAATATCTTCCTGCAGGCTGTTCGTGCCAGGATATTATTCAAAGTAAATCATCAGATTTTGCTTCTTTTTTGCCTTTGTTACATTATTTCCTGTATAACATTTTTTTCCCCTCAAAATAAATTACCTCTTATTTCATATTGAAGTTTTTGAGAGGATTTAAAAAAAAAAACCCATAACTGCAATTTTTTGTATAGTTATAAAGCCTGTTTTCAAACAAGACAGTGACACACACAACTGAGGGCACTTTAAGCTTAAACTACTTATGAGGCAAAGAGGAAGGTGACTTGTTCCGTGGAAGCAAATGCAGAAATTAAACCATCAGACATGAAATAACAAGTAGAATTGAAATGTAAACCCTTTAGAGTTTATTCATCTGAGGTGGTGTCACCACAGGTTAAACAGGAGAAAATTGTTATATGGGGCATTTTTAACATGGGAGTGTTCTTCCAGAGTAATGGGATGTTATAGTTTTACAACAGTGAAGTTTCTCTTAACAGCTGGGGAGAAGACAGCTGGTTCCTGTGAGGAAGAAAGCAGGATATTTGGTATAGACTGTGCCACGTGCAGTAGGTGGCTGTGAGACGGTCGACTTCTCTCCCAGGTCTCCTAAAACTGGTTTTTGGTGCCGACAAAATCCGTGCCCAACAGATGAAACCAGAGCTTCATCGAGGACTCCTGGTGACACTACAAACCCGGAGCGTGAAAAAACGCTTCCTGCTGCTGCCGCTTCCTGCTGCTGCCACAGGAGCAGCACAGAGGACTCCGCTCCGTGGTGGTGTTTTTGTCAGGCTGGGAGGTGAATTAAAACCTTTAACACACGGGTCTGTGTCAGCTGGTAATGCTGTGTCCTCTGGTGTTGGATGTGTGTAGATTTAGATAAATACCTTCAGTAGACTTTGAAAGGTTACGGTGAATGTCATTGCTTTATACAGAAAAGCTCCATACTCTGTTCTGTTGGGGTACGGACCAAAATGGTTGTAAAAGGTGGATTTTTCAAGAGAAATTAGGGACTCGATGAGTGTTGCAAATGTGTGTGAAGCTGGATGGCTGCTTTAGGCATGTAATTATTTTAATTTGGGTATGGAAACCAGGTAATTGTACATGGAAGCAGCTAATTGAGCACATTTTAATTTCCTTTTACCTGCACAGACACTCAGGAGGGATGGCAAGAGCTCACTGTGAATTAAATGCCCTCTACATTTTCTACCTGCAGCAACCCCAGGCAGATCTAAGGTTCTTATGTCCTCCTATGGATCCCATACAGAACTGCTTTTGAAGGAATGAGATCCTACAGTTTTCAGTGCCCCAACCCATGCCAGTTTGCTGACCCCCCTTCCTCATCCTGCTGCCCCCCAGGAGCTTTGCAGCTCCATCGAGATGCTCTGTACACTCAGTTTTGGCCCTGCCCCTCGCTCTGGTACCTTTTAGCCCCGTGCACAAAGGCAAAGAGAAGAAAGGAAAAGCAGGATGTGTCTTTCTGGGTTCGCCAGGAGGATTTGTTTTCTTTTTTGGAATATAGACAGAGAGGGGTAGAGCGAGTGCACCAGGAGATACCAGAATATCTCAATAGCATTTTCCTCTGCTCTCAGTTTCCCTACCCCTGGCAACGTGCTGACAAATCAAGAACTGCCATCCTATATCCACTACTCCAGCTGTCAGCCTGGAGCAGTGCATCTCCTTGCCGGAGCACAGCCTTCCCTTTGTTTCAGCTTTGGAAATAAAACCACAGTTTGGAAAATAAAGGGGAAAGAATTCTATTCTAGGGCAGTAAAGTCACCAATCCTTTTTACAGGTTCATAACTGCATTAACTGCTTGGAACGAGAAGCCTCACGGTGAATGATAATGGATTCATAGTAACAGGATGCCTTGTATTTAATATAATAACCAGTTATATAATGAGTCAGCAGACTCACTAAACTCACCTACTACTTAGGCTTATAAATATTTTCATAGATTTAAATTATTCTCAGTAAGAAATATTTATCATCTGAACAGCCTTTGTTTCCACTTGCTCATGTTTCGGGGGAGAAAAAAGACTTTTTGAAGATAGCTCTGACTGTATCACATTTTTGAAGCTGGCTCAGAGAAGGTCGTGCACTATGTTAATGTCCTGGACTTTCATGTCTGTCACAGGAATAGGTCAAAGGTAATGTGAGTTTTGTGGGGCTTTTAGAACATGCCTTGTGTAGGAGTTGAGTGTCTTACAGAGGCACAGGCTGAGGAGGTAGCACCAGTATTGAATCACCCACAATTTAATTAAAAGTCATAGATGGCCACAGGAACAAGAGAACCACTGATGTGTAGTGGTACAAGCACTTTACAAACAGTAGAAGTCATCACCAAACCCATTTTATAGAGGGAGAAACTGAGGCTTGAGTATTTTCCCCAAGATTAGAGTATGGGACACAGCCACTGAACCAAGTGTATCAAACCTTTAAAGATACCATACAACAGCCATGTGACATCTAATGAGCCAAATCCATGGACCTGGCACTCATTAGCCAAGCAAGAAACAGAATGGGAAGATGCAATACCCTGGGATTAGCAAGGGCTGTTCTGGGCTTAGGTATTTGCAGGCAAATATCCTTTTTCTTTTCACCAACACAGAGAAAATAATTTTTTTGTCCTTTACTTCCTTGTTCAAGAAAGATCCAAGGGCTGGATTGGCCCTTTATCTGAGATTTCTGTCTATAAGGGCAGAGCAATTAAAATTTACATCCCAAATTCCCAGATCTGTGCAATGGACTTGTAGATGTTGTAGCACTTTCTCAGAAATCTTGGATTCATGGAGCACATGGTGCATGGTTGATTCACACACTTACAGTAAGTTTGATGCATCCTGGATATTCTCCAGTTTATTCCACATGCCATTGCCCAGCACATGTGCCCCTGTTTCTGTCCAGGAAATCCCAGACAGAAATGTATGGGCCCCAGATTAGCTGTTCACAGCCAAGGAAGGGCTGAGTGGATTATGGAGCTGGGAGGAATATATTGACTCATGGCTTTGGACACAATACCTGTCATCCCAATGCAAAATCCCAAGGGGAAATATGAGAAATTTCCATTAACCACTCGGCTTCATTTCCCCCCATTCATTGTCTAGGTTTCTTCAGACTGAATCTTCATCCCACAATATTCAGGAAGTACCAGCCAGGCTGTTTTCCTTGGGAAAGGCTGAGAGCACAGTTTGGGCCATGGCAGTCAGATGCAGACAATCCTTAACCCAAGTTATTTATAAAAATGTAACAAAGGAAACCTAATTAAATGGAGTATTAGACCCTCATCTGTGACTCTCATTGTTTGCAAGCCAAAGTTCACCAGGAAAAGTCCATGATTTAAAAAAAAAAAAAGAAGAAAAATCCCTGAAACTGCTCCTTAAGTTTGCAGGAGCTGCTCATTTACAACACAACAGGACACAATAGTGTGTAATATTTCCAAAACCTACTCTGAGGATGGTGGCTTGAACTGAAATGTTTGTTAGTACAAGAGCTAAGGCTGTTTGTACATGAAATGAATGCCTATGACATGAATAAACTCGAGTATTATGAATGTAACATCATGCAAAGCAATAGAAAAAAGTGCAGAAAAAAACCAAGAAATCAGCAGGGAAAATATCTGTTGCCCCAAGACTTAAGTTGTAATGATTTTCGAGAATCTTGAATGCTAAGTTAAAACTGCTTCATTGCAGATTTATTTTGCATATCATATTTTGTCAATAGACAAGGGGTGAGCAACACTAAAGCCTGGAGTTAAAAGTGGTTGCAGGAATTGAGGGCAGATGTCTCCAGAAGCTGAGAAGAATTCAGATGTGCTGTGTATATCTCTGGCTCACTTTTGGAATTTTCTTCCCCTGTATCTTTTAATTTGTTAAATGATTCGCAAGAAATCAACCCACCTATATTTAATTAGCTTTATAAATCAAAGGTGACAATTCTTTAGTAACCTGTATTATTTCCCAGCCAGAAAAATGCTGACAAATTTATTTATTGACCTGTTGTGTTTCGCAAGGACAGCCAATGTTATATTGATCCAGCTCTCCCAAATACTGTAGCAGGGGCAATAACATCCCGAGTGTCTCCACATAATCACTATTCTGAGTGATATCCCCCATCTCTCACGAAAATGCAAATGCACCCATCCCCCAGCCCTGCCCTCTTCTGGCTTTTGGGAAGGATGGTTATTGCTGGAAATTAAAAAAAAAAAAGAGAGCAGAGACCTTCACGTTTACTTGGGGTAGAGTTTGTCATCAGAAGTGATCGTCTGTAACCACGGCTGCAACTTTAATTATATCTCCACTAACAGCTCCCCCACCCCCAGCACTTGCTGTAAACTTCCTTTGTATCACCCAGGAATCCTGCAATCCTTCATGGGAAAACCTCTATTGAAGTCAACGGGGGTGACTCCAGACTTCCTGAGGTCTTCCTTCTGTAACACGTGTATTTAAGGCATAAACTTTGCTGTCTGATGCCTAAAAGCATGAATGTGCAGAAGATCTTTGGGAGAACAGCATTTCCATTTTTAGTTCATGGTGAAATGAAAAAAATAAATGAAGACTTCAGCGTTTGACCTACTGGGATCCCTCACTTGACAATCACTCATGAGTCAGGGTGACAAGGTCACGTTCCTTATTCTTTATTCATTTAACCGTTTGATAATTATAAGTAGCGTTGGAAAGCAAGCAATCCTCATATCCTCACAGTTAATAATCTTCCCAGACCCCAGGGTACAGATCAGGAAAATGGAGGAAACAATGGGGAAAAGTTCAAAATTGTTTCCCATAATCCATTACCATCGGGTGAGGGAAAAAAGTGTATCTTTGGAAAAGCGTGTTCATTTACATTTCCAGCCAAACCCATCCTGCAGTGAGCTGTAAGAGGAGAGAACACACTGAAAATAGGTTTGGAATATTATTATCCAGCTGATGTTCTTGTTTTCCCATGAGCATTTTTATGCAAATACTGTTAGTTTCGCCACCTCCACCGATCCTTAATTCCCACCGAAACCTGTGAGAGCCCAAGGTCTTCATCATCACACAATTATTTTCCGTATTAAACCACGGCTGAGGACAGGAGCTCTGCATGTAATTGCCATGTGTGGCCATGTTCTTTGTACATGTTTTTATGTTCCAATGACAAAGGCCACGAGTCAAGAAATCACTTTCCCTCGTGCTCTGATCCCACCCTCCTCAAGACCACACTGAAGTGTGTGACCAACTTGAAGTATTACCCTCTGTGTGTTTTACCCACATGCTTAAAGTGTGGGCTCAAGCAGGGGTGCATTCCTGAATCCAAATCAATCCATCCAAATAGCTGCAGGTGAAAATTCTTCATACGTGCTTTCAGTGAAATGTGCCTGGTCATACAAGCACAGGCCTGTATTGCCGTTTATTTCAGAAAAAAAAAAAAAAAAGAAAGTATTTTGGGTTTTTTTATGTATTATGCAGTTTAAAAGCTGCCTCTGGAAAAGCAGGATATTTTCCTGAGTGTTATATTGGTTAGATATAAAAGCAATTTAAAAAAAAAAATCAAAAAAAAACAACAACAAAACAAACCAGTGTTTCAGAAATATATACAGTTTTTATATTTTAGACTCTGATATATTTCCTTATGAAGCCTGTTTGGGACTAAGATGTGAATTTTAAAAAGTAGAATGTTTGCGTAACCTCGTAGCTTGAAAATAATCAAAGCGAGGCGAGATACACGCTGGGTACCCAGATGGATAATATTTTGTTTTTCTTTGTGAATGTCTTTTGTCTTAAAGCCGGTGTGAAAATCTAGAAGAGGGCCCCACATGATTGATCACCACAAGCATCAGAAGGAAATGATTCACCACAACACTGTAACTGAAACTGCTTCGACACCTGATTGCAAACTTCACACTGGGGGACTAATTAACTGCTGTACCTGCTCGGGGATGCTCAGGACACCTCATCGAGGGGAATTCCAGCTGTGAATACTCACTGCTCTGCCTGATTATTGTTGGGAGAATATTACTGCATTCAGAAGTGAACGAAGAAGTTAAATAAATATATATATATATATATATATATATATATTTACTGATGACATTAAATTCTAACGTCATTAAGATACTGTTTAAAAAAAAAGTGTAGCCTCAATATGTACCCAAAACGAAGTGTACACATGTTTTTTTGCCTCTATTTGCAGCTTCAGGGTTTTCCTACCGTTTCTATGAACTTCATTTCAGGTACAATCTGAACATTTGTGAAATGTTTTCAGTATTAGGAACATAAGGGTCATATTGTCTGAATTTAGTTATAAAGCAGTACACGAAATATCGTCCAGCTCCCCATGATTTGTGCTCAGAACTGAGCCAATGTCTCAGCAGATTAACATCAGAAATACAAGTTTGCAGTCTGCAAACAGAGATAATGTATTCCTAGCAAAGCACTTATACAGAGTGATTAGAAAGAATGGAAAAATAGCTAGCTGGCTGGGGGTTTTATTAGGGGAAAAAAATGTTTTAAATAATTTTTTTTAGCCTGACAACAGTTATATGGCTGCAAGTTAATCCACTGAAATATGGGGTTTATAACCGGTGTCCAGCAACGTGTTGTTCTTTTTCACTACATGGACACTGTCAGTTGTTTTGACAAAGAAAATAATCCTTCCCTCTTGCCTCCTGTTTCCTCCTCTCAATTTAAATTGAAAACTATTTTTGAGTACAGTTTCAAGCAATAAAAAAAAATAGAAGTCCCACGGTTTGGCAAGAGCGTGTAATGATTTGGCAATAGCTGAGAAGGATGTGTCCTTTGTTCTCATTTTCTAGATGATTGTGAGAGTTTGTCCTGATGACATGAAGAAACTGGTGAGCTCTTCAGGAAGGCAGCATAAAACCCATAAATGCAGTGTCAGGGAGACATCAATTTGGTGCTTCTAAAAATAACAGCACCAATCTCCATTACAGTCACTGGTCCCACCACCAGCAAAGGTCATCAAGCACCTGGAAGAATTTCTTGCTCATCAAATGTTCTTTTCCCTTTAAAAGCCAGACAATCCTGTGCATCCAGAGAGCTCCCATCGC
This sequence comes from Lepidothrix coronata, assembly GCF_001604755.1. Lineage (NCBI taxonomy): Eukaryota > Metazoa > Chordata > Aves > Passeriformes > Pipridae > Lepidothrix > Lepidothrix coronata. The sequence goes on from NW_016690229.1 coordinate 1,271,437, forward strand.
CTGCATTTGTGTCTCTGAGGGAAGATCTGGGTATTTTTTTAATCTGCCCAGCGAAGCCCTGATGGTACAACCCCACAGCACCACTGGCAGTGCAGGGTTTGCCCACGGACAGGCAGGGCCACGGGACCTTCCCTGGGCTTCTCCAGGTGTTTTTCTGAGCATGAAAAACTCCTGAGGAAATGCTGGAGAAGGAACATGGGAATGTGTCAGTGCACAGCTCCAAGGTTTACATATGTGATGACCACTCATCTCCCAGCCCCACTAAGATAAATTACATCTTGCACTGCAAATTTGCCCTGAACTGCCCGAGTTCTGAAGATGGTTCCCCACAGGACGTGTGTCTGCATTTTTTTAATGTAAATGAGGGTTGGAATACACCAAGGTTTGTATTTTACCTTCTGAATTCACAGCAACCCCGAGCTCAATAGCAAACTGCTCATTTCAGAGTGGTGAATTCACTATGTTGTGTGTAGGCAGTCAGTAATTTCATCTCTCTGTGTTTCCAGTATTAATCAGAAATTCACTCCCTATTCCCAGTGCTTCATGGAGAAAGAAGAAAGTGTACATGTGAGGTAGGACTTCTCCAGAGCTCTCTGGCAGTCAAGCTCACAATTCTGGGTCACACTTTCCAGCTACCTGTAATCAGATATTAGATTTCTGCTTGAGTTAACGCTCATCGTCTGGGAAGAAAGCGGAAAAAAAAGAAATCTAGTACTTATTAATACATCACAACCCTAAGAAGTAAAGTTCTTCTTCCTCTAAAAATAGAGCAAGTAGGAAATATCTCCTAAGATGCCCTGAACACTCTCAGCTTTGACCTGCAAACAACAGAAAGGTTGAATCCCAGTGTATTCCTGGGTCACCTCCTGGAGATTCACTCACCAGGTGCCAACACTGTCAGCCACACTGATGCCTTCCAGGTGTAGAGACTCTTGCATCTGCAATCACTAAATTAATAGACCAATTTCATCAAGAGTTGACAATTTATACTCAAAATTGATCTTGGTTGGACTCACTCAAGTATTTTTCCCTAGCAGGCTCTGCTGCTATTGTTGTATCAATATAACGATTCAGATTAAATACAAATCAAACACAAAGCAAATAGCTTAGTAGTTAATAAAACTAAGTAAAGAGGATGCTTGGACAAAAGTTTAGTTTTCTGAAAAGGTCATATGATCATTTCTCAGAATGTGTTTTTCCTTTTTTTTTTTTTTTAATGTCCACTACTTTTAATAGTTGTGCAACTACTGAAAAAAATAAAGAGTGAAGATATAGCCTTCCTTACAAAACATTTGAAATAGTGAAAAAAGTGTGCAGGTTCATGGAGACACACAAAAAACTTATCACTGCTCTGCTTTGACCTTGCAGGGCTCACAGGGGGAAGGACACAGGTTAAACACCATGTCAGTATTAAGAGGGGCTTTCAGTGCCTGAACACTGGGAGTTTTTAATGGATTTACTGTATTTTGAAGGTCTCAAAATGAGTGTATAAAATCTATGGCTTCTGATGGAAGAGGAGTATAAAATAAGGGGCTTTATGTGTGAGCTGAGAACAGGGAACGTCTGACCTGGGAAGCAGAAACGTCAGTAACTACCAAAGGAACAGATCCACAAACCAGAAGAGCTGCAGGAAGCACCAGGACCCTCCTGGGCAGGGACAGGGGACTGACCAGCACCACCCTGGGCAAGGGGCAGAGCACCAAGGCACAGCTGCACGTGGTGCCCTATAAACCACCCAGGGGGATGCTGATGCTGCACCAAGGGGAGATTGGACCTGCAGAACAGACTCAGGCTGGTGGAGAGAAGGTGGCACCACTTTCTCTTTGGCCTTTTCATGCCACCGCCTTCCCAAAAAACTTCTGGTGATGCCTCCACCCAGCTGCCTGCTGGCAGCACTGTCCACCTCCTGCCTTCCCAGCCCCTTTGCAGGCTCAGAGCAGGAGCTGCCCTGTCTCCTGCCAGCACAACACCACCCAGAAGCACCCCCAGGCTCTTTATTCAGCCCATCAGATCATCCTTCTCACCTGCAGTCCGTCCCCCCTGTGCCAACCACGTTTAACACCCCCCCCAGCCAGCTCTTAGGACAAGAGATTTTATATTAACTGACATCACAAAGAGCCTCTTCTCTGTTTCCAGGGGCATCTCTCCTGACAAACCACACTTCACACTTTGCAGATGCTGGGCCAGCTCTTCAGCTCCTCACTGGTTTTTTTACACCCAATCAAACCCCGAGCAAAGATTAAATTAAACGTGAGCCAACCTAATGAGTTTTTCAAAACTCTTACAGTGAATTTTTCATTGTGGGAAGTGCAGCCACTCCTGGAGTCGAATGCAACAGCTCATAAATAACATGCAAAAATTTAGTGCAAGAGCAGAGGAAATTCTGGGTGACTGCAATGTAATTTGTCAGTTGTGGACTAATGGAGATGGGGCTGTAAAATGCTCTTGCTTTTCTGCCTGTGTTTGAATGAGCATCTTTTTCTTCCACGCATCCTCTTGTCTAAAATTATTGTTCTCTGTAATAGAGGGTGACCACAGGAAAATACGAAAGATAAAACATTAAAAAAGAAATCACCAAAGGACACTACTGCATCTCAAAATGTTGTTCTAAATATACACAGGCAAAATGAAGAAAAATCAAAGAAAATTTGCAAAATTTAATGGCAATGTAAAACTTTTTGTGCTGTTTAGCTGATAGGTGTGCCAGGGTCAGTAATTTATGAATAAGTGAATAAAGAATTATTTTATCTGCCCATATCTCATATGAATATTTTCTTGGTACTGACGTTTAACTGTGATTACTGAGACTTAAACACTCAGCATTGCCCAAATCAAAAGAAAAACATTTCCAGAAAGGATAGGAGGATTTCGTATTCCTTATTTATTTTTGGGCAAACTATCAAACATCAGATCTAATTTACCCAAATGAGGTAATAAACCAGTGGCATAGTTAGAAATAATTTTCCTGCTGGAGAAATATCTGCAATAGACCATATACAGTTATGCTTCCAAATTCTAATTATTCATGCTTCTTAGTCATAGCACTAAAAATACAGATTAATACTCTACACAGTAATTTCAGAGCATATTTTTAAGGATTCATTCCTTAAATGATACAAGTCAACTTCATAGTTGTAGAAGCTGAAGGTGCAAAGGACTGGCCCCATTGGAAAGCCAGTGGCTGAGCAGGGAATGGAGCCAGGGCTCCTAATTCTCAGCCCATGTTTTCCTGTATAAAACTTTAAACATTTAGTGCACATATTTTAAATATATTTTCATTGCAGAACTGTTTGTACCTCTCTTTGTTTTATAAATAATAATTCAAAGACAACAGAAGTGATGTTTTGCGTAGTGTGTCAACTCCAGGAATGTCACTAAGCCTTGTAATATTGGGGTTTTTTTTAGGATTCAGTTCTGGGAGGCAGAAATGTTCTCATGTGTTTCCATGAGAACTGCAAGTACTTTCTTGAAGTTAGTTCTTTATTTCTCTTACTCTTTCTGAATGAAAACAAAAGCCTGAAAATAAGAACAGATAATACATAAAGCCTCAAAAACAAACAAATAAACTGGAGACAGTATTTTTGAAACCTCCTTTGGAGGGTCAGTCCTGTGACTATTTCTAACACCGTTGTCTGGCAACAGAGCCTTGGTGGCGTGATACAAATAATGCAGATAGGCAGCAACATTTTAAAGTCTTTCCACGTGTGTTTTGGCAGTTACAGAGTCTGCAGGTGTAGGTTTGAACAGAGGAGAAACTCATCTCCTCGAAACTCGTGTTTTCAGAAGATTAGGTTGTGTAATCAGACAGAGCCCTTGCCTGAGAACAGGCAGCCACACAACTGCAGAGGGCTTTGATTTGAGATATCAAGGTGTTTTATATATATATATATATATTTTCACTCTCCAAATATAATTATTCACTGGAAAACTGAATGCAACAAAATAGCTCATACAGGCGGGTGTGCAGTGCATCTGTTCTTTTGTGATCTAAATAAAACAGAGCAAGAACCTCACTCGGTATCTTGACATAACACACTTCACTTTGTGTGTGAGAGATCTTTCCTCTCATAAACAAACCTCTTCCTGTCTCCTTCATTTTCTTCTGGTATCATCTATAGATCAGCATATTCGTATTACGTGCTTTTGAGTATTCTTTCCCCCCCGTGCAGTGTATTTTCTTTTCCCCTCTGCAATATGCTCTGCTGACGTCAAACAAAAGTGAACTCAAATTGCTTTTAGGTGACACAGCAGCAGCAACTGAGGCTGGTTTGGATTGTCCATAATAGCAGTTTTTATGGACCTGTGGAGGTGAGGGATAGGGGTGTATTGGTGGGTGCAGACTGCAGTTTGAGTTAACAAAATCATGTTTGATCAAGGCCTGTAAGTCAATTGTACAACCCCAGTTGGGGTTGGGATTGCATCCATAACAGTCAAGTCATGAAACACCTCAGTAGGGAGCCCAAACCTCAGAGCTGCTGCCCACCCTGAATGCAAGAAGGGTCAGGGCATCCAGGAGGACATAGCACTAAAGAGGGGTTTAGTTAAGCACAAAGCAGAGTCCATATGAGGAGCAGTGGGGATAAGAAGGATCATGATAGGGACAGTTAAGGAGAAATACAGATGTTTGCAGCCTTTAGGAGCACCTGGAACACCCTTCAGGGGGAAGCTGTGAGGTGATCTCACAGCAGCTGGTGCCCAAGGATATGGGAGGTGGGCACATGGCTCTGGGGGAGGCTCTGCTGCAGGTGACTTGTCTGAAGCCCCTCCTGCTGCTGCCTCATCCTAATCCTGGTACCAGCCTGGTCCTGTATTCCTGTCTAGGGCAAAAAGAACCTTATCCTTCGTATTCCAAGCATTTCTGTAGCCATAAGGTGAAGTCCTGATTTACAGGGTCTTTCATACCCTCATATGAGAACTCCAGGGGTATCCCTGGTACACCTACAGAAAGGAAGGCTTTGGGATGACTTAATTGTGGCCTTCCAGTGTCTGAAGGAGCTACAAGATGGAGAGAGACTATTTACAAGGGCTTGGAGTGACAGGACAAGGGGGAATGGCTTCAAACTGAGAGTAGGGTTAGATGGGATATTAGGAAGAAATTCTTGGCTGGGAGGGTGGGGAGGCTCTGGCACAGGCTGCCCAGAGAAGCTGTGGCTGCCCCATCCCTGGAAGTGTCCAAGGCCAGGTTGGACAGGGCTTGGAGCAACCTGGGCTAGTGGAAGGTGTCCCTGCCCAAGGCAGGGGGTGGGACATGATGAGCTTTAAGGTCCTTTCCAACCCAAACCATTCCATGAATCTGCCCTGCCCAGGGACATCCAGACCTGCAGGAACTGCAGCCAGGGCTCAGAGCTTCCCAGTGCCTTCCCCATAGGCTGCTCTCCAAAAAGGATGGACAGACAGATGGACCTACATATTGCTATGTTGAGTAGGAAAGGGGGGCAAAGGCCCTGCCTTCCCTCAGTTCCCTGTTACCCTGCCATGGACTTTCACTTCTCTTATACAGCAAAGCTCTTCTCTTATAGGGAGGTTTCCCTCCACTGTAATTAGATTCCACGGATTTAATCCCCTGGGAATGTAGCAATTACCATATACCTGACAAGTGCTAAATGCTGCATTCCGTGGGGATTATCACCTCCGGCTGAACAGAGAGAAAAAGGGGAGGGGAAAAGAAATTTCCCCTTCCTCGTGGGCCGAGGAGAACGATGCAAAGAGCCTGATTTAGTGCAGCTGCTGGCTGGGCAGGGAGAGTGGGACACCGGGAGAAGGCATTCCTGAGAGGGACCAGACAAAATGTTTATCTCTCATAAAAAGAATACGGGTAATGCTGCACATCTGGGTCACCCTTCCCAGTTCCTGTGGTGCTTGCTCCAGCTGGTCTGTGTTTAGAGAGGGATTTTTATTAATGCTGCTGCTGCACGGAGCAAATACACTGATAATAAGCGAGATTAAGACAATTGGTTTAATAGACTTCAGAAATAAGTGATATTAAATGAAAATCATACGCACAAAGAGGAAGCATTGGCAGAGAAGAGTCATTTCTGTAGTGTTTTTGCACCCTGTGATACACGATTTATTACAACTTCAAAAGCACAGAGTTGTTAAAAAGCTTCCTTTGTATTATCTCAGTTATTTACAGGATGCACAGTGATGCTGTGAGGGTATCATTCAGTGTTGATAAACTAGATAACAGCATGAAAATAACGGTATTTATATATACATTCACTCAGCTGATTTGAAGCATTTTGCAGGTTTAGCAAAATGGGATTAAGGGACATTTCTCTGCTGATCTGAACAATGCTCCTCCAAGTGAGACTAAACCAGGCCAGATCTGATTGGAATTAAAGGTCCTCAAAGTAAAATAGTTGGATTTTGCTGTGAACACCCTGCTATGGCAAAACTTGGTAGGATCACCTCTATGTTCCATGGCAAATACAGCATTTTGGCCCCAGGAACCACGGGCTGGCTCCATGCAGTTGGCAGGGAGACACCCACTGAACTACTTGTGCTTCCTGCCACACCTCAGACAAGTCTGTAGTACAGACAAAATATCCTGCCTTGAACTGTGCTGTGACAGTAAGAGTGGCAAACCCCTCCCCAGAGAGATACAGCTTGGCTGGGGTATTACCAGGCTATTTTCTTCTCTTAGAAGTGAAAAAGTACCCCTGTATTTAAATATCGAATATATAATAGATATATAATGTTTATGCATTATTGTGGAGAAGTGAGAATAAAGAAAGAAAAATAAAATCAAAAGCATTTTAAGAGCAAGGGTGGCTCAGGTCAGAGGGTGAGTGATTGCTGCAATCCTGATAGAGACTGAGGAGGAGAACCTTCCCTGCCCCTGAAACCAGGCTTGTACTGCAGTTAGAATGGTTTGGGTTGGAAGGACCTTAAAGCTCATCCAGTCCCACCCCCTGCCATGGGCAGGGACACCTTCCACTAGCCCAGGTTGCTCCAGGCCCCGTCCAACCTGGCCTTGGACACTTCCAGGGATGGGGCAGCCACAGCTTCTCTGGGCAACCTGTGCCAGGGCCTCCCCACCCTCACAGGGAAGAATATTTTCCTAATATCCCACCTAACCCTACTCTCTGTCAGTTTGAATCCATTATCCTGTCACTACATGCTCTTGTAAAAAGTCCTTCTCCATCTTATTACACATCAGTGTCATCAATTTATGACACTGTGGTTCAATCCTATCCTTCTGGTAAAGTTTTACCTATTTTATTACATGAAATGAAATTCATTGCCACAGATGTATTAAGTCTGTACTGGTATCAAAATTCAAGCACAGCACTGCAAATACTCCTCTCTGACAGGGGGACACAGCAGTGTCCAACCCAGCACGTGGGTTTGCAGTGGCATCAGTGGGAGCTGAAGAGGGATGTGATCCTCACCCTCCTGCTGCACTGGCAGGAGCCCTGCCCTGTATCCAGCAAGGCTGGGAAGTCTGACATCCTCTAGAACATTTTTCTGCTATATGGGAGAAACCCCAGCTCTGCAGTTACAGATGTTATATGCCAAGGTCCTATATGGATGCTGAAATGATATGTTTAAGATTTTGGAATAATAAGCTAAGCTTTTGTTGATCTTTCCTGAAAGCCAAGGTCACATCTATATCTACTTAAGGCAGGGTAGATCCATAAAGGGTTTGTCATGTGACACCATCTGCATTCTTCATCATATACAGATCCATTGTATGACTGAAATCAGGCACAGGGTGTGGTGTTTCTGCATTTCCTAACTCATTAGCAAGTCTTTTAAGATTACTCTTGTCTTTCAGTAGCCTGGTAAACCAGTTTAAACAAACAAAAAGAAAATAATTATTTATTGGCTAACAATAATAGGTCTCTTGGATTTCTTAAAAATCTCACCTGCAAGGACAAATCCCTTGATAGCAGCAGCAGTGGGAGCTTCTACTTCTCATAACTCTTTTGAAAATATGATTCAGAGGAGCTAACACAGTTCCTATTAATGTTCCCAGTGACATCTCCCTGTTCCATGTGCTCTGGGACTCAACCTGCTCATTCCTTTCTCCGTCAGACCCTTGCCAAGTCATTCTTCTCAGGAGTGACACCAGCATGGATAAGGCAGGGAGTTGTTAAAGGCAGTGGAAAGGAATGGGATGGTCAACAGGGAAAACAGTTGTAGGTCAGCCCAAAAGGACTGGGGTGTGTGTCTGTGTGTCTGTTGATGTTTCTGCAGGCAAAGTCATTCCTACCTGTTTTAGGCCCCCAGAAATTGAAAGCCAAATTATTCAGCGCTCCCCACTTGTCTCCTCAGCCCAGTTCCACCCTTCTTTGTGAAAGAAGCCTTGGCCAACCTGTTGTGTCCTTTATGCCTGGAACAAGAAATTTCAGGGTAGCCCATCTTGCTGAAAAACTTTGAGGCAATTTTGTGGGCTTTTTTCAGTTGTACAGTCATCCCAGAACAGAAGCCTGACAGTTATGTACCTCCTCACCCCCCATCACCTCCCTGCTGTCAGCAGGGCACCTCAGACCCATCTGCCCTCCTGAAACCTCAGCTGTCCCTCTGGCTGCATCTGTAACCTTGTGCCTGTTGAAATCGGCCTGAAACCTTTCATTGACTTCAACAAAGTGAGGATTCACTTCTTGGTTCAGGAAGAAAAAAAAAAGGTAGGAAGAGCCTATTGACAATTTAATCCTCTCAGTGGCTCTGGGCTGACGTGAAAACTGTTGCAACCAAACCCAAGGAGCTAATGACACTTAAAAACCTGTTCTTGTCTCTGCAAGCTGTCACAGGGCTTTGTCTTCAAACGGGGGGAAGAAACTCTATGCTCTGCAAGTGAATGAGCCACATGCATGTGATCAGGGTGATCAGAGCATGCAGAACACATTAGAACAAAACACACACTGAGGTCAAAGCGACATAAAAATGAAAGCGTTTTGTGTTCCTCATTTGCCTGACTCATTGAATCCACGGTCATGGACGTGCCTGAGCCAGACTTGGCTCCTTTGCCTTCCATCCTCTGAGGTTGCATGTTCCAATCGGCACCTGTTCTGCAGTAATTCTGAATCCATGTACGAGCCAAAGCCTCAAAGGGATGAACAAGAATGTTAGCTGAAAACTAGTTGCTTCTAATTGTCATGAAAACAAATGTCAGAAGAACATGTGTTTCTACTTAGCTAACTCTGCTTACTAAGTTTGAAGCTGTTTTGTGTTAGTTTCTACCATTTAAATTAAATGTTTTGTCTCTAACATACTTGATGTGGCTTTAAGAAGCTGTGCTTCCCCCCCATCCCCCTTATGAATCTTAATGTTTGCCTGGATTTGTTTGTAACATCAGACAAAAGACTGGCAGGCTGTGCCAGAGTGACATAGATTTTATGTTGAAACAAAGCAAAGCCAAAAAAAAAAAAATCAATTAGGGGTCATTAAAACCCAAACTTTTCAATGAAAGAAATACTGTAATGGAATAGTAATACTTTGGGGTTTAGGAGTTCTTTTAATTCCTGAAAGAGCTATTTTGCACTGCCCCTCCTCCACCTCGTCTCTGTGAATCTGCTGTGTTGCAGAATGAGTCAGCTCTGGAATATCCAAACTCCACAGCTGTGCATTAGCATTTGGGAAGAGTATCACTGGGAGTTCATATTGTACATGTGGAAGCAGTGGCACTCCTTTTCAAGCCATGGAGAGAGGATGGCTCAAAACAGAACACGTATGGATCCAGCACTTGCCCTTCAGCAGCACTAAAGCAACTTTCCAATGGGAGTTTTCCACAGATTTCCTTGGGGCAACAACACGGCCCATCTTGGAGGGGGAATAAGCATAGCAGGGGCTGTTAAAAGATTTTCTATACAGCACAATTTAGTGTTTGATGTCTTAAAAAGTGGATGGCTTTTTTTTCCTTTTTTTTCTTTTTTTTTTTTAAACTTTCTTTCCCCCCACTATTACTTGCTCCTTGAGGCCATCTCCCTACAAAAAGAACACTGGATCTTTGTTTCCTAAGGAATGGAAGCTCAACTTCAGTTTTTCCCATAACAAGTGTATTATTAGGAAAGCAAAATAAATCCTGCTAATCACAGCACTTCACTGGAGCTTGGCAATGGAGTTACATGGACACGTTAAATCAGCAGTTCCCAAAGATGAGCTTGTGACCCCGCTGGGTTCACGACCTGGAAGTGCAGATGGAAATGGCCACAGGAGAGCCAGGAACAGGAATCACAAGCTGAAAGCTTGGAAACTACTGCTTTGCATAAAAAAACCACAGTAGTGACAATTACACTTTGTATTTCAAGGAGAATTCAGTCACCTGCCCAGAGCAGGGAATGGGAGCGGGACTGGGAATAGGACTCCGGGTCTCTGGGAAGGAGTGGGAGTCAGGAGCAACCAGAGAAGCCTGGAAGGTGGTGGGAGAGCTGGGAGAGGGTCCAGTGCAGACCCTTTGCCCCCACAGGCACTGCTGGTCCAGGCCAGAACAACCAGGAGTCACAGTGACTTGGGGCAAGGAAGGGAGGGATGATGCTCAAATGTCCAGCTCACATCTGGGCTGCATCTGCCCCTGCTCACAGAAGCACATTTTGGAAGTTTAGGCCTACAAAAACAACTCCATTTATAAAACCTGTGTTATATCCCACAAGCACAAGTCCTTTCCTCAGCTGGCAGGATGAGTTTTTGTGTGTGGAGATCTCCTTTTTCAAAGGAGATTGCCATGCTGGCATAAAATTGTGCTTCACCCAATGGGTGAATGTTGATTTACACCAGTGGAGAATACAGCAAATTAATCTTTTAAGGATAGATCATTAAGGTCTCCAAGTAAATATTAAGTTGTTCTGCACCCAGTTTGCATTTGGGAGTGAGGAACCTGCTCCAGGCTGAGCTGGGAGCTCCCAGAGCGCTCCTGAAAATCACGAGTTCTCATCTCAGTTTGCTCCACAGACACATCTGTGCAAAAACCCCCCTCAGGTACCTGGAGGAAGGTTGGGAAGATCCCATTTTGAACATGAGGGGACAGAACAACTTCAACACCAGCTCCAGTTGTTACTTTGGGGAATAATTAATTCTCTTAGAGCCATTTCCCTTTAGGGACTGACACTATCCTGTTCTGCACTGGGGATTTTCAGTTCAGCAGGAATTTCATACCTTTAATTTGCAACATGTTGAGTGTTCATTAGTGTAGTGCAAAACTGAATACAAAACACTTCATTTACTGGATAACCACACTGTAAACATGTTTTGCCTGGATTGGGCTGGTTGATAATATCTATTCACAGCATTATTTACAACAGGATGCCCAGTGAGTAATCCTCACAGCAAAACCTGTAACACCCTGCACACAGCCAGGGTAAGTCAGTTCTGAAGTTAATAGATTTGACATGTGTCATTTTGTAGAATGGCAAGTGAAAAGGGAAGATTTGGTGTCTGAGGACGCAGAAAATCCTCCTCCTATTAAATTACACAGGTGAGAACAGCAATTTTCTGTACACCTTCAGTGGCATGAGTAATACTGCAAATGTCAGGTGCATTTATTGGGATCTGCAGAGAATATATTTGTCTTACCAAGGGAAGAGGATTTAACTTGCACATCTAATTTTTCATGAGAGGTTTGGAAGCCATTTTAAGAGTGGAACAAGTATCTCTGCAGTCTTTTTCCAGTCTCTTCTTTTTATACTCCTCCTCCCTCCTTGAATCTGGCACTAATCCCAAAATGCACACCATGTTCAAGAGAGGGAAAACACTAACCCTGTATAATTTGAATAAATGAGCTCTACATATATTGCCACTTACAGTTCAAATTATGCAAAAATCCAAGATAAATGAGGCTGAGCATAAAAGCCCCTTAGTGTGTAATTATAAATACTAAAATGGTGTATTTTTCCAAAACAAGAATCCTTTTTTTTTTAAAATAATTTGCATACTCTGTCGACTTTTGACCTGCAATAAAAATGTAACACAAGTTGGTAAGTGACTGAGTCAGAACAGGACCTTCTGTTTGCATCATTCCTCCTGCCTTCTGGAGTTTCAGTCTTTAGCAATTTACTCAGATTTATAGTCGTGGACTGAGCAGCTACAGTGTGGAACCAAAAGCTCCCGTCTTTAAACATGTAAACTGTTAGATTAAAATTCCTGGGCTTCAGGATACACAGAAATTCCACCGCTCAAATTATAGATAATAAGGAAGGATCAAACCCTGAGATGTTTTTGGCTCGGATGTGTTTTCCAAGCACAGATGGAATAAACAGGCAGGATGGCTCCTGCCTCAGCTCCCAGATGTGCCCAACGTGTCTGTGTGGGGATCCAGCTCTGAGGAGCAGCGCAGGGAAAGAGAGAACAACAGTGGGATAAAATCAGGACTAAAGTTTTTACTTCATGCGTATTCAACGTAATTTCTATTCCCTTCTGTTTCTTTTCTAATTTCTAAATTATATAGATTATCATTACAAAAATGGGATCCAGATATTTCAGTGTCTCAGGGAAGATGAAACAGACTTTCCTGGTTATAAACCTGCACAGACAAAAATGCTAAAACCTGCATGATTTCAAAACATCACAGTACAGTTCATAACTTTTATAGGCATTAAGATAGAAAATACTTTGGTGATCAAATGCCAGCTCTTTTTTCCTGAATTAATGAAATTGCAGACTGGTTTGGGTTGGAAGGGACCTTAAAGACCTGGTGTTTGGAAAAGGGTTTTAAGGAAAAATCTTATTTTCTAATGAAAACAGTGCAAATCCAGCAATTGGAGCAGACAGGGGGTGTTGTGGTCTGACTGAACCTGGAGGCAATTGTGTTTTTACCTGTTCATGTCAAGGGGAAACAGCAGCAGTGTTGGGAATGGAGCTGTTGCAGAACTGGCTCCCATCTCACATAATCATCCAGCTAATTTCAACACGTGTACCCAGCTCCTGACACATTAATATACACCAAATAATACGAAGGCTACGGGTAACACGAAAATTAAACATTACTCCAATCTCTCTTGTTTCACTAAAACCCTAATCATGCAAATGGCTCTATTGACCTCAGTGGGACCTCTTCAATAGTACAAGTCCCCATGGACCCAAGAGTAGCAATACTGAGCCTACTTCCAGTTCATATTTAAATAGAAGAAAATACAGTTGTCTCGTTCAGCCAGACCCTGGGAACCACAGAAATGAAAGGGGAAATGGTGCCACAGCAGCAGCTGATCACTGCTTAGCAGATTTTTGATCCAGCCACCAAGTCAGGACTGTTTCAGCCCTAACAAGGCTATTTGCCTTGCCCAGGCTGAGTTTGGCTTTTGAGCCACAGAACTGTCCCAAAGGAGCTGCACCGGGACTGTGCTTCGAGCGGCCACATGGCCACCACTGCTCCTGGGGCAAGACATCCCCGTCCTGCAGCTCCAACCTGGACAGGTTGCCCTGCCTGCCCCTCTGATGTGTCCATCCCCTCTGGAAAAGAGGGATGAGGGGAGGCTGTGGTGCTCCCCAGCCAGGACTGTGCCAGCTTTGCCCTTCTCCTGCAGACAGAGCACAGGGAGACACGAGTGAAGCAGAACCAGCGCTTGTTCAGGTCCTGCAGGATCAGGTTCCTTGATAAGGCAAACTTAACATGGAGCAACCCTTGGAGTTCTTGGACTAATCATATTTCTGGTTCATTTCCACAATTACAGAAGAGGTCAAGTGGATCCTTGGTTTTAATGAGTTGACTAAAGTCTGGCAGCCTGTTGTTACGAGATTTGTAAAAGCGGGTGTGTTTTAGATCACATCTTCCTTCCACCTTGAATAAACCTGCACCTTTCCTTGGAAATGCTGCCTCTTTGAAAATGTTTGCTAATTTAACTTCTATTTATTATTATACATTGTGGTTGTTGCCTGCTCTGCCTGTACACTGGTTCCATGCTCTGTATTCTAATTTTAGCTGATTATAACTGAGTGGGAAAGTGCAAGACCTCTAGTTGAAATTCAAAAGAAAATAAATGGATTTTTTATGGCCTGAAGAATCTATTCATTACTAAATCATTTATCTTTGCAGAAGAAGTGCCTATATTCAATATGCCTTCCTATTTCCCTAATTTTATTTCTCTGTAAGTACACTCTGTGCTTGCAAATAAATCTCCATTGAACTTCCACTGAGAGGCTTTGCTTTTGAAAGTCCCAACGAGATCTAATTAACAATATTAAACACAACTCAGAGGCTGCGTATAAAGCTTGGACATTGCTGTGTCTTCCTAAAAATGAAACTTGGATGAAAATGTAAAACAACAGTGTGTTCTCCTGGGATTATCAAAGGCACATTGAGGGAAGCAGAGCAGTGAAACACATGACCTTTAAACAGACTCGCTCGTGCTTTTTGGCTTCTTCAAAGATTTCTTAAGGGGACGAGAGTCATTAAGAAGGAGGGGAGGGAGGAGAGGCACTAAGACTGTTTAAGTTGCTTTTTCTTAATTCCAGATTGTCTTCCTCTAGTGAATCCTAACTTTATTACTTATATTGCATCTCGGGGCAGTGCAATTACATTCTTACCTTGAACAAAGACTGAACTTTGGACAGTGTTTTGAAGGGTTTACAAATAAAGTAAACAGCTCTGTTGCATAAAACATATGTATGTGAGGCAGGACTTCCTTCTTCCCAGATGAGGCACATTCATGTAATTTAATTTGTAAGCTTCCTCAGCTGCTGTTTGAAAATGTTTCCTTTCTGGTTGCAATAAACAGAAGGTTAAAATTCACAACCCTCCCCACAACAATTATTAAACTTTGGTGATTCTGTTAAAGTTACACTGAATGCTGTTTTTACCAACTCGTATATTAAATATTGGCTTTCAGTTTCAACTTGAACTGCTGCCTTTATTCAGGCTGGATTAAACCCAAATAGGTTATCTAGTTTAGTTATTACTGGATTGTTCAAGTGGTGCTTGACTGTGTGTTTTTACATTCAAGTGTAGAAATGGGGAAGGGGTGGATTTGCTAATTTTACATTTTCATTTAAAAAAAAAATCAGAACATTTTTACATACCCAGGTTAAAAATTAACAAATCAGAATGCTGGACTTTTAACTCCTCAGTCAGACAGTGTAAGGCTGGAATAGATTTTAACCACAGGGTTGAAAATGTAGGTGAAAATATGCCACTTCCAGGCGTAATACTTCAAAGATGCCACATTTATTAGAGCTGACTTACGTCCTGCTGCAAACAGGGTGAGAGATCTATCACCTCCCTGTCCCTGGCTATAGCTCACAGAATAATGCAGGGTTGGATTTGCAAACATTTGCAAAGCACATTTGCTTTTTACACTCAGCGTTGTGCCCCATTTCATCTGCTCTTTGTGAGCACTGGCATGAATGAGGTTTTATTAGCAGAGATATCAGGGTGGGAGAGGGGGGTTGTGTCTGTAAGTGGCTGTTTCCAAGTAAATTTGCTATTTACTGTTTATTATACTTTCACACTCTAATTATCCAGCCTCCCCCCACCCCAAAAAAAAGCCATGTCATCTGACCTGGGTCCTGTGGGACCGATTGTACGTCCCAAATAATGGATAGTGAAGGGAAGAGCTTGGGAACAATTAGTTGGTTGAATCTGATTTGAATAAATAGTTAACTTCTAGCTGGTGATTTGGACTCTGAGTCTGCATGTGAGCAAAGGCAAGCAGCAAGAACAGCTCTGCTCTGTGCTGCAGCCCTGGCAGAGGGCTCAACAACCCCCTGCCTTATGGTTTATTGTGCTCGAGCTGTATTAGTCTAAACAACTGGGAATGCCATTCCCAAGTGTTCAGGAGTCAGGACACCCTTCACCCTCACAACCCCAGCTGGCCTAGGAATCATGATGTTGTTGGAAAATACAATTATTCTTTTGTTTTTAAGCTCTCTGGCTGCATAAAAATGTTACTTTTGAATTCAACTTGCCTATGAAATAACAAATGCAGAATTTAATTTTGGGGTTTTTTTAGGAACATAATATTTTACAGTAAATCACGGGACTGTGATGGACAGGGCTTGAAAAAAAAAATGATAATGCAGGAATTTGTCAAGCATTACAAAGTGGACAGGTGGAGGGAGAGCATCTCCTGAGCTTCCCCAGCCCTGCCAGGATGGAGCTGGTGCTGCTGACGCTGCCAGTGCTGCTGCTGGTCAGCACGATTGTTATCTGGGCTGTACAAGATAAGCAAAGTGAGTCACTGAGTGAAGATCAGAATGCAGGAGTTTGGGCTTCCTGCTCCCTCTGCAGTGTCCCAGACCGCTGCTTTCTATAATTACATCTACCAATATCAGACTCGGGCACAAATCAAAACCTCTGCTGGACTTACTGCTCGGGTCTGGGTGGGAGTGTCACAGTTATTCCTGCACCGAGCCCAAGGAAGCTCTTGTGCCCGAGGATGTCTGAGGCCAGACAATGGTCCAAGTGGTAAAATTATTGTGCTGGGATGCCAAACTTCTCCAAAAAGGGCTGAGTTCCCTTTCCAGAGATGTCTCAGAGCTGTCCTTTTGCAGAAGTTGACTTTTGATGTCACGGTGACAGGTACTAGACAAAAAACCCAAGCGAGTCAGGAGAGGGCACAGGATTTTTAGGGCTAAACCCAGTTCAAATAGTTTCTGCATCTGGCAGAAATAACCTGTGGTGTGCAGGGCTGGAATGCTGGCCAGCAGGAATGCTATTTTTAGGCATATTAAGGGTGATCGTTTGCCACCAAAATTAGTGGAGCCTCATCCCAAGTGCCCCACTGAGCTCGGAGATCAAAAGCAGCTCCGGGTTTCCAGCAAGGTCCACCCTTTCTCCCTCCCCCAAGTCGTAATTAGGTCTCTCTCTTTCTCTCTCCCCCAGTTGTGGTTGTTCTTAAATTTGCTGACCTCATGTAATTCCTAATTTGACAAGCTGGCTCCTTTTTTATTTTTTTTTTTTTTTGGCTATTTTGGTCATAACAAGTTCAAAACAGCCCAGCCCGTCTTTAGAGCCTCCATTCATAGGAATGTTGGGCCGTTTCACTCAGCACAACACCCGCCACAGAGGAAACCCAGCTTTGTCTCCACGAAAATAAATGCTTGCAAAGACAGCAAAACAACGGGAGGGGGAAGCTGCTTTCTTTGTGTTCCAAACAATTTTGCCAAGAGCACACACAGAGGAAAACAAAAAAAAAAAAAAAAAAAAAAAAAGAAAAAAAAAAAAAGAAACAAAAAAACACAAGCACCTTGGGGAAACAAAAGANCAGCTTTGTCTCCACGAAAATAAATGCTTGCAAAGACAGCAAAACAACGGGAGGGGGAAGCTGCTTTCTTTGTGTTCCAAACAATTTTGCCAAGAATATATAAATATCTATATAAAAAAAAAAAAAAAAAAAAAAAAAGAAAAAAAAAAGAAGAAGCAAAAAAACACAAGCACCTTGGGGAAACAAAAGATGAACTTGTTAATAAGAGATAAGTTATTGGCCTTGCATTTCAGAGGAAAACAAAGATTCTTGGATGGCTTTTCTTTGTACAGCTCAGATATTTCCTCCTAAAATATGTGCTGTTTAAGAGGTAAACAGTCAATGGCAGGAATTACTAGAATGCTGATGTGTTGTTTTGGATTTTTTAAGTGAAAAGTGTTGTTTGTTTTGGAATTTGTTTTGAACTGATTTTTTTTTTTTTTCTGGAACAACCAGAACTCAGCTTGTGCTTTCCTAATATCCTTGTTTTCTTACTAACACTCATCCTTTTTTCCTAAGTTAGTTGCTTGGTGACTGGTATTAATCTCCACGTAGCTCAGAGTTCAATAGCATTTTTATTACTGCCCTGATACAAAAACAAAATTAGTCAGAAAATATCTGGGAGGCCTTTTTTTCCTATTTATTTTCTTCTTCTTCTTCTTCTTCTTTTTTTTTTTTTTAATTTTCTCTTTAATTTATTCTTTCATTTTTTTTCCTTTTCATTCTCTTTTTCTTTATTTTTCCCTTTTGTTTTTTTTTTCCCCTACTAGATAAAAATTAGTCAAAATGCTTGACCCAACCAACAAACTGTGGCATGAGAGCCAGCCCTACTTGGCAAAGGGCTACCGGTGAAATGTCCCGTTTATCTTGCTAAAACTTAATGGGAAAAAATGCAAATCAATATATATCTGCTAATGAAAAAAATAATTACAGGTTCTTCAGGGTTCTGGGAACCCAGGAAGCAATGTTTGACCATAGCAGGGTTTTTGCACACAATACTTTTATTAGCAGCTCTTTAACTTCTTTATCTACTGTCCCTGCTGTCCTTCAGGAGGGAACCAGCTGCCATTCCATGGAGAAATGCTATATTTTGGATTGTTTTCCACACCTGAGGTAGTGGACCCCAGGATTTACTGTGTTAATGTCACTATCCTGCTAAAGAGCATGGATGCATGACAGGAACCCCAGGTACATCTGAAACCACAGCATTTCCCTTTAGTAAATACTGTGGGATGTGCTGGATTGTCCTGAAGTTTCCATGGGAATTTTGCTGGAATTAGACAGGATGATTCAGATGAAGAAATTTCAGTTTTCTCTCATTCAGTGTCCCTTTCCTTGCAGAACAGACCTGGTTTAACACTGGCAAACGAGATCACTTGGACCTTGTAATTACTTGTGTTCTGGCTCTAATTTTTCCCTTATCCACCTGTAGAGAAGATAAGAACAATAAACAGAAAAAGGAGGAATGCTGATTCCATCCTGCCACCTCAGTAACACCAACCTGCTCTGATTTAATGACCAGTGAGCAAATAACAACTGGTTCCATCCTTGCAGCACTGCAACCCCAAATATATTCTGCATTGTTTTGGCTTTGAAACCCTGCCCAGTTTCTGTTCAGATTCTTCCAGTCAAACGAACAGATTTTTGTATTATTTCCAATCTGCTTAGATTTATTTGTGAAAATGGTTTTTAATTCCAAAATGTAAGCACTCTGTATTTTACGGTTTTGTGAGTTTGCAAATTGCAAATAATGCAGCCCATTGGTGTCCTAAAGCCACAAAATAAAATATTAAATCCTCTGAAACAGAACTTCAGGATACTTCAGTATTCTTACATTGTAACAGCAAGCTTTTTCTTCTGACATTGTTCCAGAACCTGCTAAAACTCATGAATCAAAGGCCATAATAGCTCTGAAACTCAGGGAAATTGTGGTGTGGTTTTTGTCTGCTTGCTTTGTTTTTTCCTGCTCCTGAGGAAAACATTTCATTAATGTTTTTAACAAATAGCTGAACAATTTAATGGCTGATCTGTTGTTTTTCAGTCACAGAATTGGAGCTCCTTGCAGCAGCAGGGTTTATTCTCACAAGCCAGAATTTGGCCTTTTGGAACACACCTAAAACCTGTGTCTGGTTTATCATAAGCAGGAATCAGCTTAATCAGGAGCTTTATGACCTTCTGAATGACTGCAAGAGGCATCTACTGGGCTGAAAGGGTTTTGTAATTGATTCTCCTGAATCAGCAAAGATCTGCTCAAGGCTATGCAAAATTCCAGCTATCCCCACTGGATCTGCTCCGGTTTCCCCTGTGGATGGGCTGCACTAATCCAGTCCCTACCACGAGGCTTTCCAGCCTTTCCATGGTCATTCCCTAGCACAGAAGCAGATAAACACTCCAGGCAGCCTGAACTTGAAGCTGTGGCTGCCCCATCCCTGGAAGTGTCCAAGGCCAGGTTGGACGGGGCTTGGAGCAACCTGGGCTAGTGGAAGTGTCCCTGCCCATGGCAGGGGGTGGGGCTGGATGGTCTTTAAGGTCCCTTCCAACCCAAACCATTCCATGATTCTACTCTAGAAACAAACCTGCAACAACAGAGTGTGATATGATCTGGCACCATAAGAACTCAGAGACTGCAGCATATATATATATAAATATAAATATATATATATATTAGGTACCTCAAGTAAATAACAGAGCTAAGGTGGCATAAAATCCAGAGCATTTACCAGGCTACATGTATATATTGACACTTCTTTAGGAGGTTTCACATCACACCTCCCAGCTGCAGCACAGAGAATATCCTCAAGTATAAACATAAATTCATATGAAACTCCCTGTTTGTTGACTCCATCTGGAGTCAAGTTTTCCTGCAGTGTTTTCATTTGCTGGTTCCTCAGGATTTACTAAAGTGTTTTGGAAAACTCGCATCAGAAAATTAAGATTTTTGCCAAATGATCATAATCTGCAGCATCTGATATTTGAAATACAGTTGGCAGTTATGCCACTAAATCACCGGGGCAGCTGGAAAATATGAACAGTGTAGGTTCAAGATACAAAAAGGCAACTTGAAAGATTCAAAATTTGTAATTTTAAATATAATTTTAAATACAATTAATATAATTTTAAATACAATTATTACTAAATAATTAATAAATTAAATGTAATTTTAAATACAATTCTGCAGGGTCTGACTCAAAAATTTTGAATCCTTGAGTTTGCAGCACTGGGGCAAAGTCACATAAAACCTGTTTGCTGACTGGGAGCTTCATCTGAAGTCCTTTAAAATCCAAAGGGACTGATGTAATTGATTTTTTTCTAGATTTTGGGAAAGGATTAAAACCAAATATGCACAAAAAATCAGGACAATGGGAGAAGTTTTGTCCCTATCCAATTCCCCCTTGGCTGTGGTGCAGGCAGGGTTTTACCTGGTGTGCCAGTGTTGTCCTGAGCAGGAATTCAGAGCTGGGGTTAAAGTGCACAAATCTCTGACACAAATACTAATGTGTGCCAGTTTTAGAAACTTTGAACTTCTTCTCCAAACATTTGTTCTCTAACTCAGTCACACATATGTTCCCAGAAAGCAAAAGGGAGAAGGGATACAAGCAGAGCCAAAGGGAATGTGTTCAAAAATTTCAGCAAATATTAACAGAATGTATTTATTTATTTGCAGTTCCTGTCTGTCTTGAGCATTAGCTGCAATAATCAAGAGAAACTTCAAGCACAGCCAGCTCCTGATATCGTATCTGCTTATCATAATGTTTATTTTTTCCCATCCTTTCCAGCTTAGATTAATCACTCCAGTATATAGATTTAAAATGGACTTTAAAATATGCTTTGCCAACTAAGTAACTATTTAAGGCAGTTCTATTACCTGTGCTTCACTTTGGTCTAGCTGGAGTGAAAATAAACTATGAAAATAAGCCAACCTTTTACAAAATCACCTTGTAGAGCTAGAGGTTCCCCCAGCAGTTGTAGCATGCTGTGTTCATAATTGCGTGTTTTGCATACTGCCAGCATTTCAAACATGTTTTCAAGTAGGAAGAGTTTTGCTTTTTTTAATCTTCCTGCCATGTTTGGTGCATAATATCTCTCTGAAAAACAGCTTTATATTGATTGGTCATAGTGCTGCTTGCAAACTTACTGTTCAGTCACATCTGTTATTTTTCATATAGGGCCATCAATCCCCCATAATTAACTCCTGGCAGGCCTGATTTTCCCAGATTTCAGGATTTAACAGGGGCTCTTCCCTCTCTCGGGCAGAGGTGCTCAGCACCACGTGAGTCTGCATCCTGAGAGTTCAAGGAGGTCTTATTAGTTAGGAAACACTGTAATTGGGTTTATTGGAACTGATCCTAAAATTGTCCATAATCAGATGTGATTAATCTCCTTCTGATACACCCATGTATGCAGTATCTGAAGCCTAATGATAACCCAGTCAATGCTGGTACAAATAACAGAGTATTGATCATTGGGAAGAGGTTTCCCTCTCCCCAGCCTGTGCAAGTTAGCCCTTTTCATATAAATAGATCAGACTTTTATGGACCCAGAGATGGATAGTCTGACCCAACAGCTGCCTCAATGCATAAAAATGGGTGTTTTGTCTCAGGAGGGGCTTTGTCAGGAGGATTCTCCACTAAACTGCCCTAAAGAATTCCTCCTGGGCTGATTTGCTTGGGAATCATTCTTTCCTCCTGCTAAAACCCCACAGGATTCTTTGGATCTCACACACCACAAAGCTCCAGAGGTGTCTGTCGGGGTGCTCAGGAGCCCTGAGCTGCCTCCAGAGTCCTCCAGAGTTCTCTGTGTTCACCTTGCAGGCTCTAAAATCTTCTAGACGAACCAAATTGCTGATTCCTTCTGGCCAGACCTGATCAGCTCCCATGGTTTGTCATGATAATGCAGGTCTGTGCTGAGCACAACAAACACGGTTCTGGTTGTTCCCCAAAATGTCACAGGGATAACTAAAACCTCCCACATCAGTACCAGCCTTTGTATCAGTGCAGCACCTCAGTCTGACAGACACTGAGTCTGTATCTTTGCAAAATCAGTCAGATTTCCTATAGAGCATCAAGTACTGATGGTTAATTAATTAATTAATTAAAATTATTAATGTAGTTAGATTAAAAAAATAATGGAGGAGATACTCTGCAGACATAAATATTCATGGCCTCACTGAGTACCAACAAGTTATACTTGTTTACACCAGCCCAGGGAATTAAACAGTTCAATGCAATAAAATATTTCCTACAGAACAGCTTTGCTACTGTACAGCAAAGCCTCCAACAGATTCTAGTGTGACCTCCAGCAGGAATATGCCAGCCCTTCCCTCACTGCCAAGAAAGTCTGGTTTTTGGTAGGACTGGTGTTCCAACTAGAAATTTACTCTCTGTCAGGAATCCTCTTTTAAGGACTGAGCGAGCAAAAGGCACTGGACATGGGTTTGGACAATTATGAGTCAAATGAGAGCCAAATGTTGCTGCCCTGAGAGGCAGAAGCTGGTGAAGGCAGTGAAGGGAAGAGCAGGTGCCAGGAGGGTCAGAGAGAACCAACAAGACACGGCACAAACACCTTGTACCCCCTCAACCTCTCCCCTGCCCCCTCCTTCACCACAGGCCAGATCACAGAGCCCCCTTTTGCCGTTTATTTTAATCCACAAACAATTGTCCAAGCAAAGGCTGATGTACAGACAAACTCTCCTTTGGGTGCAACAATTTTGGGAAGTTGGGAAATGACCCAATGTGCTGCAGCAGCTGGAGCTGGAGCAGGAAGAGAGGACGGTGACTCCTGTTTCCCGGTGTAATAAACAAGTAAAATGTGCACTATTTGCTGTAGGACTGCCAGGTATTCAAATGTGCCTTTGTACTGGGAGATACCAGCCAATTATTCATGAAAATCTAGATTTTTTTGTGAAGGACGGTGTCCTGTCTAATGCCAGCATGGGTTTGCTGTAATGATTAAGCCTCAAGTTTTCTCACATCTGTGAGGAATGCTTAGACATTCAAGTTTAAAAATAAAAATATCACTCTGGGCAGGATTTTAACATTTTTTTGAGGGAGTGTGGGATGATGGGTGGGTGGATTAGATAGTAATCAGTTGAATAAACTCAGCTGAGCTTTGAAAGTTAAACTTCAAGCTCTACAGGAAGATTTGCATGGTGGGACATAAAAAAAGAGTTTAACTGTGCCTGGCATGATTTGGGTTTATGAAGGTGTACTAATATAAATGCACTTTTATGCAATCATTTTTATGAGATATCCAAGTGCTTTAAAAAACACATAAATGACTTAATAATATGCCTGAGAATTCAAGGAGGATAATTGACAGACAGGAAACGAAGGCACAGAAGGGTTGGGTTAAACGGGACTGAACGGGAGCAAATTCCACTTCGGGGAATTAAGTGAATGAAATTTGTCCTATTGGTTGTTGCCAGAGGAGAAGAATTTCCTTCCCAATAGAAATGTCATTACAGAACATAAATACACTCTAACGAAAAGTAATATTTTGATGTGCTAAGGCATGTTTCCCTTTGTTACCCATTTTGCAGACAAGTACGTGCTGCATTTGTGCATTCAGATGCTCCTGCTATATTTAGCAGCCTCTTTTATCCTCCACCCTTTTCTGCCTCTTTCCACACATAAAGATTCAAAGAAACATCTTTCCAGAGCATGTAAAGAAGTAACTAATGATATGCTATCGAGGAAGAAGTGTTCTCCTAGAGGAGACAGTTTCCTTTCAGAGGCACTAAAACAAAACCCCCTATTGAATTTTTTTTTGCTCATGGCTCCATATCACTGCTTTTTTCTTTTTCTTTTTTTTTTTTTCTTTTTAATCCACTCTTAAAACTGCACATGCTGACATGAGACTGTACAACGTGCCTTGGTATTGCCACGTTCACTGGCATTTGTTCCTGAATCATGGGAAGATATAATTTCTAACCAAAGTGTTCAGAACACAACTCAGTAGGTCACTTCTTAGCAGGAATTTCTTTGTTACAAAGGTTTTCTGGTCTTGGAACTCCACATATGCTCCAGTTCATTTCACCCCATGAATATGAATTTATTGCTGAGGATGGGTCCCTGCCACTGACGCATAATCAGGCTGGTTAAATGTTCTAGTGGAGACAAAATATTCCAGGAATCTGAAACATTCAGGAGAAAGACAGGGTAAAAGGGCTTTTCTAATACCAGGGAAAGATTGTGGTACACTAAGCATTTGCAGCAAAATAAAAAATATGCTGCCTGCAAACTCTGCATTTGCCTCAATGGCACGGGCTTTCTTAAGCCCTATGGAAAACCAGGTAATGTTTTCAGCTTGCCAGATGTGGCAGGTCTTTACTAAAAGTTGCATTGCGCTGTTACAAGCCCTTGCTTGTGTTAACTTGTTGTGTTTGAAAGCAAATTTGCAAGCAAGTGGAACTCGTATCCCTATCTGTCAATAATTCCTCATCGCACTCAACAAAAAGTCATGGCTTTCCTTTTTCCCCACCCCCTGAATGTGAAATCGCAGTAAATCAGTCAACAGCACTGTTTAGCATATAAAGCAGAAAACTTCAAAGCCAGGCAGCCTTTTCTCTCCACCTATGAAATTCCAGACCACGCTCCTAAATTCAGGGAAATCTGCTCGTCCTTTCTACTTACAATTCAGAAAGCCTTGGCGATGCATATTAAAGGGCTGCTGTCAGCTCACATTGTTTAAAAATGGACTGATTAAAAAAACATTTGGGGAAAGCACCCAAATACACTGTGTGAGAAGCACTGCCCTGGAGCTGCTGCTACCGAACAGACCTGCATCCCTCCAGCTGAGAACCCCTTCCCAATCCGAAATTATCTTTATGGTTTGACCTTCTGAATGCCATTTGGATATTTTTAACTCTTTTTCTGGGACTTCCTTGATATTTACTCAAAGGAAGCGCTCCCATGTGTACTCACTCCTTTTTTTTCCCCATTTCATGGACTTGTCTTTTACCAAATCTTCAGCTTTGTAGATATGGAAACAGCAATGAAGTTATTTTTCCTCCAAATGCAAGGGAAGGGTTGCCCATGTTCTTAGACTATAATATGTTAATATTTATCTTGAATAAGATAACATAATATCACATTAAAATTCTCCTTCTGTCAAAATAAAATTATTTATTTATCCCAAATGAAGAAAATCCCCACAACTTGCCCATGTTAAATGACATACATAAGATATTAAATTTGCATATCAGTATATTTGATGTAGAGGGTTATCTGTATGTTTTCTTCAGCAGAGGCATTGGCAAGACATTTCTACTCTTTTTCCTCCCCCTCCCCTCTTTCCTGCAATGGCCAGACTTCACCACCCTCATTTATATAGATTAAAATGTCTATAAGATCTATAAGATCTATAAGATCGTGTTGTAACCCAGATCACCCAAATTACCCTTTAAGGGAAATTTCTTCCCTGAAGCAAAGATATCATCAAACTGTGCCCTGAATCCCCCCAGTTCTGTCAACACCTATAAGAGGAGGAGCCAGTCCGTCCTGAATTAGGGGATGGTTGTTTTCTGCAGCTGAATTTCATTCCTTCCCACAGAAGCAGCACGAGCTCTGTGCACCATCCGATACCTGCTGAACCCTGGTGAGACTGGATTTCTTCACTCGTATTTTAACCAGTTAATTATCACGACCCATTTCCCTCCTGCTCACTGTGTGTTTAAGAGGCACAGGAAGCAAAGGTATCGAGAATTCCTGCGGTTACACCCCAGGCTGCTGCTGGTGAAGGGCTGAAATCCGGGCTTTATGTCTACATTACAGTAACAAACCTCTCATTTGGATACATTGCCCTTCCCCAGAATCTCCTGTGCAGCTTTCCCTGTGCCTGATCCACCCTCACTGGAATCGAAAGAAAAACTCTCCTTGGCCTCAGTGATTTGGAGACTCTGCCCTGTGTGGACTGAGAGATGAGGGAAAAGATGGAATACTAGTATCACCACAAACCTAAGGGAATACACTGCAATGCGTCTTCTTTTGATAGAAACATTTATTTTATTAAAAACAGTAGCCTCAAAAATCAGGGATTTATCAGAGTCTGTGCTCTTTCACTAACATGCCAAATAACCTCAGTGTGCCTTCAGACACACTAATTTATAGTGAAGTGTAATGTTAATCGTGGTTATCAATGCAGACAATTCCTACCTGGAACTCATGGGCTACACATAAAACAGCTTCTTGAACAGGATCTAAAGTGGCTGGATCCAGAAAGCCACACATAGGAGTCTCAGAAGTATTATTAGTATTATTTAGAACTATTATTAGTATTATCAGAACCTGGCCTAGTGGAAGGTGTCCCTGCCCATGTCAGGGCATCGGAATGAGATGATCTTTAAGTTCCCTTCCAACCCAAACCATTCTGGGGCTCTGTTACAGGTGAGCAATATTGCTACGTTTGCATATTTGTTTATGAAAGTGGGAGTCAGAAAATGCAAATGACGGTGGGTTCACAAAAGTGGGGACATTGGAACCAAACAGTTAAGCTGCAGCCTGATGTAGCAGTCAAACCAGTCTCACAGTGTGTTCTTTCTCATGCCAGTCAGCCATTAGGCTGGCCTGAGTGAAGTGCTAAATTGCAGTTTGCTTGCTGCATATTTTAATCCGTGCAACACAATGGCACACGGAGATGGGCCATAACAGAAGCTCCAGCTCAGATGCACAAGATTTCTGAACTTTCAGCTCCTTACAGTTATCAGTACCTCAGTTTAAGAGAGGGTTGGATCTAACCCTCATTTAACCCTCATTTAACTCTCATTTAAGAGAGGGTTGGATCTAACACAGCCTGCAGTCCTGCCCTCGGTGTGGTGTAGACACGGCTGTGGGTGATGGTCAAGGCAGACAGTTTAGGGAGTTCCTGCCTCCAGTTTGTTACTGTCCCCCAGATCTCCCTTCCCAGCAAGGCAGGGGAGAGCAAGACACAGGTAGCTCAGGTACCTCAGCAAGGCACAGGTAGCTCAGGTACCTCAGCAAGGCACAGGTAGCTCAGGTACCTCAGCAAGGCACAGGTAGCTCAGGAACACCAGCTCAGAGTGGGGTGGCTGTGATGGAAGGACATCAGTCCATGCTTAGAGTGCCCGGTCTGAGACAGGACAGAGCCTCAGCTCAAACCAGCAGTTAAGGTGGGCTTGGGAAAAGCTGCATCCCTTCTCATTTTGGCTGCAGGAGCGTATTCCCAAAAGCTTGCAGCAATAGTTGTCAGATGTTCCCCAGCCATCACGTTGGTACCAACAGGGGCTGAGGATTCACTTGTTTATTGGGATCTGCAGATGTTACCAAAAATACATCAAAAATGTGCATTTTTGAAATGCACCAGACCAGATCATAAGTCTGAGGGTCCAGAATCTTATCTCTGATGAAACCAAGCTGTCTAGTGATTCGCTTTTTTGTCAGTCTACAAATTGCTGCTCTGTGGAGGAAGACAAGCTCTGTGACTCACAGTGTCTGTGAGGAAAGGTGGGTACAGCTTGTGTCTGTCTGTCTGTCTGTCTGGGACTGAGTGGGGAACTCAGACTTCAACAATACCCGCTGACAAAGGCATCTTAAACATATTTTAAATACACTGCATCCTGTTGTCTACCAAGTTGTATCATTTCATCATAAACCTAAATCTGTAACCAAGGAGATGCTCTCTCCCCATTCATCTTCTTCCCCGGCTATTCTTGTATAAGCTTGAAAAGAACTCTGAATTATTTTGTTTCTTTCACCATGTCAGACAGGTCCATGAAGATTTTATTCTCTATCTTAAGTGGATGGGTTTTTTGTAACTTATAAATGTTTGCATTAGCAGATGGTGATGTTTTATCCTTCATCATAGGTCCTTAAATAGATTAAGTCAATGTTATCAAACCCAGGGGAATTAAGGAAAGTCAGGCACACAGGAAACCTTATGGCCTGTGACAAATCAATACATTTCTTAATCTCCATTAACATCGGGATTTCTACTCTAAGAAGCTAATAGTAAGAATTCCTGGTCTCCCTTCTGATTTTGATGCTGAATTACAAAGACAATTATCCCTCATTGTTATGGTTCCTCATTTTTAGGAGGAAATTGGATATGAAGTAGCTCCTGTCTGCCAAACTAACTGGATCCTGCCCCTCTACACATATGCCCTAATGCTGACTTGTCATGTGGGTCCAGCCCCCTGGCTGCTTCTGAGCACTGTTCTGTCCCAGAGGAATCCAGGTTGGAACCTCAAAATGTGTTGCTCTCCCATCCTGAGCAGGAGCCTAAGCCACGAAGCTTTGGGTTATTCTGGTCCCTTCTCACTGAATGTTCCCCTACCCTCACCTGTTCTCTCCCACTCTCCAGTTAGTTCACAAAGTTTCCTTGTTCGCTGTAAGCATTTTATCACCAGTAGCTCACCATCTTTTTAGCTGGACTTGTGCAAGCTTGTGCTTTTTTCTATGGCAACATTGAATTGAAACATTTACTCTGCATTGTGGTTAATTGCAGTGGCCATCTGGATTAAATGCAGAAGCCAAATCTGCATTAATAACCCTTTCCACCTGGATAACCCATCTGCATTACCCAAGCAGGCACTTTCAGTAGCATCAGTTCCATTTTTTCTCAAGCCACAGGCCCACACACTTCTGCTCCTTTAAACATCAAGAAGGCAGGTCACAAAGCTAATCTTCCCTATGAGTGTGAAAAAAAGATAGAATATTGTAAAAAATAAATAGGAGGTATATCCAAAGTTTATTTTAACTTTTACCCAATTTGGACTTCTTTCCCCTGAGGTTAGGTGTTCTCAGGATTAAGAAAAGCTGAAAATCATTGCTCAGTACTTTTAAGAGAGGGAAAACCATGCCTAAGGACTCTAAATCAAAGACAGATTCCTGTTCCCCTCACCTAATCCTTCTCAGGAGCAGGGGAGAAAAATGTGATGGTGGGTGGGCATTAAGGACCAAAACAGAAACATATTTTCCTACTCTGATGAATAAATGCCAAAAACTTTTGATTGAGCAGCTCCTTGCTTTGCAAGACCCTCAGTCAAATGCTTCCTCACCCACCACACAAGAAAGTTCCATCAATTCCAAACTGAGGAATCCCATCAGGCTATCCCAGCCTGGCAGACCCAGCCCTCCCAAATGAAACAAAAAGCAAACATTTCCTTGTCTGAGAAGTAAAGGCTTCTTGTCTCAGAAGTCATGGTGTCCCAGAATGGTTTGGGATGGAAAAGACCTTGTTCCAACCCCCTGCCATGGGCAGGGACACCTTCCACCAGTCAGCACTTAACCAGCCATTCACACCCTCAAATGACAATACCCACTTTGATTTAACAATCAAATCTGAAAATAAATCTGATCATCTCAGAATAGCATCAACAGGGCAGCGAAAATTGAGATGCAGTTTGGCAATCACTGATGTTGGTGGGGCTGAAAGGCAGTACGGGCTTGATACAGCTTGAGAGAAACGCCTTTTGTGACACTGACTCCCAACACAGGTTCTCATCTAGAGAAACCTGACCCACGGGCTTGATTTTCCACCCATGCCCAGCAGGCAGAGCAGATCCACACTCACCTCTCTGACCCTGCTGTGGTGCCAGGAGCATCCCAAGGGCAGGTGGCTGCCCCCAGGTAGGTGTGAGAGACTCAGGTGTCCTGCTCAGACCCATCCACAGGTGTGAATTCCAGCCCTGCTGGAGCTCCAAAATACCCAAATTCTCCCTTCACTGTATCCTTCTGACACACAAAATCAACCAGCTTATTTCTTGGTTTTGTGTTTGTTTTGTTTGTTTTTTTTTTTTTTTGCTTAAGCAAGGGGGCTTTGAAGTAATTTGCTCAGGGGTAGTATGATCTTTAAAGCCTGCTCTGAACTCAGCTCATTCTAGTCCTGTTCCTCTGTGAACACTTTAAATACAGCACAGGGGGGACACGGGTCTTCCCCCTCCCCAAAGTGACAAACAGTGATGATGGCTTGGGAAATCCAATTCTGCATTTTACTTCAAAGTGCTTTATTCCATAAGCTCCTGAAGCTTTTTGTATTGATCCCAGTTAAGGGCATCTATCTGCCAGTCTCTCCTGGTCTTTTCCTGGCTGCTGACTGTGGCACCTCTGCCACTGAGGAAAATATGAACCCTGACAAATGGATACAGCCAGAGAACTTCTGAAGCAGTGGATCTGTTTTCTGCATCTTCCCAGAGAAAGACATAAATTCAGGCTTTTATAGTGATATATTTTGTGTGGATAGAGACAGTTAAAATGTACCTAATATAGACAGGATGGAAATGAATGTACATTTTAATACATGTTTCTCAAAAAACAAGTTTATATAAGTTTTATAGATGGCAGAGTTTAGACACATGAAAGTATAAAGTTTAGACATATGAAAGTATAAATAGGTATCAAACAAAAAAACCCCACCTATTTGAGTTCCAGCAAGCAGAATTTAAAGTCTTCTTAGACATGCACTTCCCCAAAATCTGCCAGGATATATATAGAAAAAAAAAATCTTTATATAAATTATTATTATGGTCACAAGAGCTAGTGAAGGACCATACCAAATTGTTCTGACTTCCCAACAAATCAGAATAAAATGCCTTTTGAACCAGATGGCAACCCACTGAATTGGAATTATACATTGGGGCTGCAACTGCCATGTTTGGCAGAGATTCAAACCCCATGAAGTCACCTCCAGAAACGGCATGACCTCCGTTTGTGAGGGTAAAGGGTGCAGGAATTAGGGTTGCTCCTTGTGCTTTGTTCTCCTGAGCCCCCAGAGCTCCCGAAGGAAGCAGCAAAGGCAGCAGGGCTTCCACCACCACGTGGATTTGGGGGGTCCTGCTGGCCACAGGACATTGAGTGGTTGTAAAGCAGCCCCAGCTGGGCCTCCACCATCCCCAGCAGGGACAGGACTCAGTGCAGAGACCAATCCAAACCTGATTCTTCTCAAACCTGGGAGCTGAGCTCTGGGGTTCTGGTTCAGATCTCGTTCTAGTGACTGTGGGAAGTTAGATTTCTCTTTTTTTTTAATCTTTCCACGGGGAGAACAGGAAAGGACAAGCAGCAAATGCCAAGCAGCAAATTCACACACACAAAAGGGCTTATTTCAACCTTCCCCAGGCTGGCTCCTTGTTTTTATAACTCTACTGCCAAGGTGGTTTTACAGTGTTTGTGCTGCCTGTTTCCTCATAGACACTGTTGGACTGGCATGAGCAAGACCAAACCATCCGGGTTCAGCCCAAGGATCTGATTTTAGGTTTGTCTAAACTCGATGTGTATCACAACCACTGGCCATTGCCCGGTGCAAATCACATTCCTGGGCACATTCCTGATCCAGGGGCTTTCTGTGACACTGGCAGTAGCTGAGATTGTGCAGGGGTTTAGTGGCTGGGGCCCGAGAGAAGGAAGTTCATCTTAAACCTGAAAGATGAGTCGTGGTCTAATTTATCTTGTGGCTGAAAAGCCCATAGAGAGGAGATTCCAGCAGGGTCCTAAGGGAGAAGGCAGGTAATTAGAGAAGAGGTGCAGCAGGTGGAAGAAAGTGTTACCTTTGTAGGCTGATGATGGGAAGCTCAGTGCAGGAGATAATCAGACAAGGGCAATGGAGATATTTTAGCTTCTGCATGAAGGGAGATTAATGCCAAAGAATAATATGAGATTAGGGGCTGGAGTTTTATTGGGAAGCTCTTTGAGTTCTGGCCTTAAAACCATAACACCTTCTAAACACCTTTTTTGAACTCATTTTGAACCTTTTTTTGAACTCATTTTGAACTCATCCTCTGTGGGATACAGCAAATATAAATAAAACTAACTCAGAAGTGAAAGAGTGTCTATTTGTGTAATATTTGTGGCTGTTTAAAACGCTGTCTTTGATTCTGACTTGATTTGAGGTGGATTACTAAGAGAAGCATTTAAATGACTAAAGCATTTGCAAAACAACAGCACAATGTTGCTGTAAATGTTGGAACATCGAAACTTGAATCTCTGTCCTAAAATATCCGATTATTTTCCACTAATTTGTAAAAAGGTTTTCTAAAGAAAAGTTCTTTGCAAAAGGTTCTCAAATAACAAAAAGCCCCATAACTCTGTCGGGCCAGCCTGTTACTCCAAACTTACTCAGACAGGTTATGCAGCTCTAGGGGCTCCCAGATTTAAATACTCTCTGCCTGTAGTTGATATTTCTCTGCCCTTACAGTGTTGTAATGCTGCATTCTTTCAAGATCACTCAGAGCTGAATCATACCCTCTATCACTTAAGGAAAAGAACAACCTAATTAAAAAGTAAAAGGTGGTTTTGCTATTTCATTCTAGACAAACAACTGAAATGGAAGGATAAGAAGTTCAGAACAGTAAGACAATGTAATGAAAAAAAATATTTAAGAAGTCAAATTTATCCCATTATATCGTATTTCACAAAGAAAAATGATCCATTGTCTTTCCAAAGACAACGGCCCCGACTGTACATCTCCTGTACAACAGAAAGAACAGCAATCCTGAAATTGTTCTAAATGTTTCACGTGCCTATCGATTCCTTCAAGTTACAAGAGCTAAACAAAGACAGAGAATCACACTCTGACCCCTTTAAAAACATCAAAGTACCCCACTATCAGTCCTGAATCTTCCTTACAATCCAACCTTTGGCGATTGTGTTACAGTGCAACTGATTATTCATAATCTGGCCTGAAACTACAAATTATTTATTGATTTTTCTCTAATATTATCAAGTTCTAAAGAATAATTACTGGTGTAATAGTTAGCCAAGTTGTTATGAGAATTGTAAGCCCTTTTGGTTAATGCATGGCATATGTCTGAGGCATTCAGCTAATTCACATATCTGTCTGCACTATTAATAGAGAAGGTTACATGCCAATTATCCAGGGTTCAATCAGCCTGTTAGGATACAATAGCTGCAGTGTTCACACACTTGATGTGCCACATTCCTCACAGACATTATAAGCAGCTGGTCCAGATAAGACCACTGGGGCTTTAATATTTAGGAATCACTCCTTCATCCAACCTGGATTGTGAATTTTTTTATTTTTTACGTTAACTGTGGTTCTTTTGTTACCTCTGATATATTTAAATTATTTTTAGATGCAGCAGTGTTGAAGTCAACTGACACTGAAAACGGGGAAAACAGACCATAGTAAATGGCTGGAGCAAACCCGTAGACACAATGGATTCGGGAGTTCTCCCAATTCCCCCAAACTAACAGCATTCTTGTGTCATGAGGAGGCATCACAAGATCTCCCCTATCTCCCAAATCTGCAAAAGGGAGCACGGGGAAAAGACTGCTCCGTGCTAAATGCTTACTCTCATTTCATTATTTTGCCTGCTCTACTTAAAAACCAAAATAAATTATTAAAAAAAAAAAAAAACAAAAAACAACACAAACCAACAACAGCACAAAACAACAAACCCGTTAATTTCAATCTTATTTGTTCTGCATTTTTATTTCATTATTAGCATTCGGCAGACGGTAACTTTGGAAGGATATTCTTGTTTAGTTTAGCGAAAGGTAAGAAGCAGCATGCAAACAACCAATTTAGAGTGGCACGTTAGTGAAGCCACTGTGAGCTCGATTGGGGATTTCACCACATGAAAACCAGACATTCATCTGTTCCCATGGAGATATTCCTTCTCCCAGTCAATCAGGGAGCTGTTCAGGTCAAACAATAGGCAGTGGTTCCTTTTCTCATCTTACAAATAGATACCCCCTCCCTCCTCCTCCTTCTATTTACCGGCCATTCTCGATAACATTTAAACACCTACAAAACAAGCAATAATATTTCGAATGATTAGAGAAAAGCGTTTGCTGAGATGTTTTTCAAGCGCACGGAAAAATTAATTAAATAAACACGAGGCCGTCCTGGACTCTCACACCCCATGCGTACCCTAAACTTTTTTACACGATATTTACAATATTTATATGAAGGTAAAGTTGTCCTCAAAGGACTCGAAGATTATTTGTCGTCAAGCCACCCTTAAAATTCGTGATTATCTGTGATAATTGCATGCAACCTTTTAATTGCCAGAGCCGAGCTAACAGAAAAGCAACACAGAACGATGCTGGGGAAGATTCAAAGTGTGGTCACGCAGAGCACTAAGTGTCTTCTAAAAATATAGCAGTTGTACAACACAGGACAGAGGATGGAAATGATGTTTTTAATGATGCTGCTCCTCTCAGGTGTTCAGAGGCAGCACCACACCAGAGCAGAAGGTATGTTTAGCTACAAAATCAGACAGGTTAGAATTGTGGTTTTGCCTCACTGTTCCAAAAAAATATGTATTTAAGCAGATTGTTATATAACTCTACGTGTATTTGTACAATTATATCCTTTTACAAGTAATTACTTAGGAAACTGCATTTTCTTCTCTTAAAAAAGTCTTTCCTTACACATGATCAGGAATTGCATTTTCCTCTCCCAAAATGCCTCAGTGTTGTTAAACTTTGCAAATGCCCCAACACTTGAGGGGCACCTGAGGAAGGGAGCTCATGAAACCAAAGTGTTTAACGCCCTCCTTCCCCTTATTGACAAGTTCAGAACCTGCAAACCATTTTTGGCAGAGCTGCTGAAATTCTTTAATAATTTCTCGATTCATTCATCACAGTGATGATTAATCCCTTGGGGGTTTTATGCAAAATTTATGACTTGGCAGAGGGGAGAGAGCACCCAACCAAGGGAAAAGCAAGTGAAATTCCATTGTTATTTAACCATCAGGTAGAACTAATCAGCACATACCTGCCCACAGCCTCAGCCAGGTGGCAAAAGGACAGATACCAAAAGAGATGTACTGCAGTTGGATGGGGAGAAAACTGGGGTTTATTGCACAGAGTGGGAATCAAAATCCTATGTGGTGTTATATTGGCAGGATAGGGGGATAAAAGAGCTTTGCATGCAAAACTGAAGTCCATTAATTCTCCTCAGAAAATAAATACCTTAAAAGAAGGTTTCCTCTTTTTCAAAGCTCGTGCCTGAAAAGCAGCTTCCCAGCTTTTCAAGTCCACCTGTAAGTTAAATGTCAGATACCAACCCCCTGATATCTGGCTGTGTAATGGCAGTACTAGGACTTAATCACTTAATAAATATTGATGTATTAATGAACTTCCCAGATTAAAAAGAACCAGCCAAGATGCTACACTGCTCTGCTTGGAGTTGCTTCCTAAATACCATCTCTGCTGGGAGGCACGAGCATCTGTTCCAGGGTAGGAACAGCATCCTAAAACTCTCCCTGTTGCTCTTCCCCTTGTTTTACTCGCTAATTCGGGGCCCAGCTCCTCGGGAAGGCTGGGAACACAATGCCTGCCTTTACCAGGGATTCACAGCCGGCCTCTGGGTGTTACTGTATTACAGCCACCGAACAAAGGTAACCAGCTCCTGCCAAGGCTGTGCCGAGCACAATCTGGCCCGTCTGGCATTAACCAGAAATACATTTACATTTACAGCATCATTTTCCAGCGTGATCGCTTCAGGGAAAAGGATAGGAAAGAAACCTCGAGGAGATTTTGGTTCAGATGAAATCTCCAGAAGTTTAAAAAAAGAATTTGCGTTCACCTCTCTGAGTAAGAATAGAACAGGAAACTGCAAATGACACCAGCGGGTTGGATTTGTGCGATTAAGTAACTGCCCTCCTTTTTAATGAAGTCACTCAAGTACAACTAAACAGCAAAGCAAAGCAGGA
This sequence comes from Lepidothrix coronata, assembly GCF_001604755.1. Lineage (NCBI taxonomy): Eukaryota > Metazoa > Chordata > Aves > Passeriformes > Pipridae > Lepidothrix > Lepidothrix coronata. The sequence goes on from NW_016690229.1 coordinate 1,307,182, forward strand.
AAGTCAATAGAGTTAAACTCTCGTAGCTCTAAACAAGCCTGGCCAGTTATACGGCTTCTCCGAAAATTACATTTCCAGCCCCACACGGGAGATTTCATTTTTCTGAACGATTGGAACAAAGAAATGTGAGCTCAGAACTGCTCCTGCCCGGCCCAGTAAATAACCGGGGGGTTGTAAATTGTAAGGTCAGAGATAGATACTAAACAAACAAAAGTAGTGCAATATCTCTCCGCAATTGAAACCCGACATTAAGCGCCCATTGTGCCGTGGGCAGCACCTACTCTAGTTGGGGATTTCTCACCTATTGAAAGCAACATTTGCAAATGGCTTACCATTTGATACCTCGCCTGCTGAAAGGGGACTGATGGGCTACCACCTGTCGTTAAACCGCTTTTATCTATTGAATAAGACGTAACTGAATTAACAGTTTTAAAGGTGAGAGCTGTGTTTTCAAATACTGTAGTTAACCCACTAAAGGAACATTATCCCCGCTCATCGCTCAAAGTCTGTGCAAAACCAGACTCCTTCCCATAAACGCTGAGGGCTCTCTGTGAAACATCCTCCACCAGCTTATTCAAACCCAAGGCTCGGTACTGAGTAATTCTTGGTCACATATTCCTCCTGTGCCTTGATGCAAAGAAATTAGATCATGACCTTTAGTCTCAGCGTGGTGAGCAGATCCTGTGTCTCGACTCAGTGTCTGCAACGCGAGGGATGTGAATGAAAACTCAGAGAAATACGTGTATAAATATATTCAATGATATTTTGTGATAAGGCCAACGGAAAATACAGTGGTGGATTTTATTTCCTTTTACTTCTTCTGTGAAGTATTTCAAACACGCTGTAGTTTTACAGGCAGCAGAAACTCTATAACTTGCTATGGCAAAGCAAAAGGAGCAGGCAAGCATAAAGAGGAAGTTGCATGTCACATTAAAACTGAGCTAGAACTGTCCGTGTTGTTAATAGACAAATAGAACAAGGGAAAGCAGCAAACAAAACATTATCTCTCAACCCAAAAGCAGAACTTTTGAAGAGCTAGATCCTCAATTTGTGGGCATACCTAAGAAAAGGCAAAGCGAATCAGTGGACTAATTGATCCGAGAAGCAAACTGAATCCTCGTTAGGGATATTATGCTTGCAAAAGAGGGTGGAGGGAAATCAAGCAAGAATAATTAGTAGCAAGAAGCCCTTTCCCTCTCAGAAAATCTCTCATCAGGTCTGAGCTGAAAATCATAAGAGAAACTCTGTTTCCACTTCAGGAAATAGGAATATGATGATTCCTTTCACTAAGATTAAAATCTCAGCCTTGGTGCTGGATTCATTTCTGTAGGTACTGAGGATTTACTGCCCCAGAATAGGTGAAAAAAAAAATTACTAGATTGCTCAAAGTTGAACTGGTGTAATTTTTAACGTTCAACAGAAAAACTTGCATTTGATGGAAGGAAAAAGGCCCTGCCATTAGAGAGAGCAAGCTGGGGTTTTGCCAGGTGCAGTATCTTAAATTATCCACGATGTCCTGATCTAAAGTAACAACTGCCCAGGAAAGGGAGGCTCCCAGTGGAGCTCAGGGCATCCAGACCCCAAAAGAAAAGAGCAACAATGAAGGCAGCAGCCAGCACAACACATCGATCACTTTGAAATAATATTTGCATTTTTATTTTATCCCAGTGCAGCAGAACAGTAATGAGAGTGTGGGGTGCACGTGTTCAGACTGGTGTGAACTGGGGGGGGCTGAACTGCAGAGGCCCCAAACCACACACCACCAGTGATTCATAAGAATTAATTCTTATATGCAAATTTCCTGATTTTTTTACTATTCCATTACATGGGAAGTTCTGGGGAAATCCTGAGTCCTTTGGCATCAGTAGCAAAAGCCATTAATTTAAAGAGGACAGCGAGAATATTTATACCAAAGACCAATCCCCACAGTTGCCAGGTTCCATCCTCAAGGCTGTATTTCCAAGATGATGAAAATTAGGCTGAATTTAGATATCTTTATCCTTATGTGATTTATTCAAACCAGATGCCTAAAATTCCCTATGAGTGCTTACAGTAACTATTAATCAAGTATTCATATTGTACAGGCTGTAATTGAGAGTTCAGATCTGCACTCTGCTTCAGATACCCAGAAACAGTCATTTTGTTAAAATTGCCTTCACCAAAAAAGGATCAAAGAAAATTATGGTGAACAACATGTAGCTCCCATGAACCATCACACAGAACCAACCTGGAAAATTCCTACATAAAAGAAAACATCAGTAGTAATATCTTATATAACTTGTGCTGGGTAGTACACAGGAATCCCAGTGATGAATCATGGAATGGTTTGGGTTGGAAGGGACCTTAAAGCTCATCCAGTTCCACCCCCTGCCATGGGCAGGGACACCTTCCACTATCTCAGGTTGCTCTAAGCCATGTCCAACCTGGCCTTGGGCACTTCCAGGGATGGGGCAGCCACAGTTTCTCTGGGCAACCTGTGCCAGGGCCTCCCCACCCTCACAGGGAGAAATTTCTTCCATATCTCTCACCTAAACTTCCCCTTTTTCAGTTTGAGAATCAGGACCTTGTGAGAATCCTGACACAGCCTGAAGAGGTCCTGGCGCAGACACACCACAGTTTAGAGATTATAAGGCTCTAAATATTAAACTGCTTATTGGGATGTGTTTGTGTCAGAGACTGAAATGATGAATAATTTATGCATGCTAGGATTGCCAAGGGACTTTTGCAGGCTTCTGCAGGACTTTTGCATTAGACCTCTGGTGGGCAGATCCTGTCTTTCCTTTCTCTCCCTTATGCATTTTCCCCCCAGGGGTTATCCCTATGATAGATAATATAGATGACAACACCCAAAATGCTAACATATCTGTTAAAACAAAATTGTTAAAATAAACCCTACCTATACATGTTTTCAGACACCGATTATTCAGTGTCCTTTCACTCTAATCCACCCCAGGGGAATTATTGATAAGAACCTGGGTTACCCCCCCTCCCCTTTTTCTGGGGTGGGTCGTTACAGTTTGCTTTAGGTGATAGATAAGAAAACACTTCCTACAAGACAGATCATATGGTGTGTGTTCTTCCCAGTGCCAGGGTACCCTACACAGCTCCTGCAGCCTGGGCTTTGCACTGAGTAAGCTGAGATGCTGAGGAGTCCTCAGCTGAGTAAGGTAAATATACCCTGAGATGAATAATCAGGGCTGACACATCCCTTACTCACACCCCGATGCGTTGTTTGTTCAATCTTTAGCTTTAGAAACAATTCAAACCATAACACCAAGTAGAGGCAAAGGGAAGAGACCTGCCATGGATGCAGAGCGTGGGCAAACAACAGGCCTGAGGGTCGGTCTGGGTTTGGAAGGATATGTAAACAAAATGGCCATGAAACCTGAGCTTATGTGTGCTACATACTGACCTGAGCAGAACTGCTTGGTGGAACAACCAAATCCCAGAGAATGCAGGAAATCAAGTTTTCTAACAGGATGTCATCAGAGGGAAATAAAATAACTCAGTTTTGTGGCTATACTTAGTGCTGGTTGCTGTTAATTGTCCTGAATGTACTTCAACATCATACCTTGACAGGATGCTCTGACATACTCACTGGTTTACTTTCAGGCAAAAAAAGTAAGTGTATTATATTGCTAATTAGTAAGTTGAATTGTTTGCATAAGAACATGTTCACCCAAAAATATGATGAATAGTTATAAATGATGTCCACCAATTCTTTAAACTGAGGTAACAGCCTAAAGAAAGTCAGGATATTACACAGCAACAAAAACCCAACACTGAAAAAGCTCCTTAGTTCCTCTCAGGCTTTGGCCCTCTGTTCAGAAACGTGGAGAAACTTATTTCAAAGATGTTTTGTTACTGCAGCAAGATTACATGATTCTAGTGGTGCCACAAGCACAAAAAGAGAAAGAGGTGGTGCTAATGTGGTCTGGCTTTCATCATATGCATGAAAATAAATATTGTAATGTACCTTTGCATGAAGAAATTCAGTTACTTCAGATATGGCATTGATCATTTTACATCTGAAGCCAAATCATTACACCAAGGGTCTTTTCTTTCTAATTATTTTGTTGCCTCATAGTTAGTCCATTTTTTTATTAAAAACAATAAGAAATATTATTCTTCTCCTAAATTTTCTCTAGCTGACTCCTCACCCCATGGATGATAATTTGGAAGCTTGACTTCTATACAGCAGCTTTGGTTTTTGTTTTGTTCTTTTTGTTTGGTGGGTTGGTTTGGTTTGGTTTGTTTTTTTTTTAATTTGCACAACTGAAACTCAGTCAATAGGCTGGTGCACCTGACTCAGCTGCCAGGTATGCCCGTGTATCTTGGGTGTGACTCCTCTGAAGTCAATCTGGGATAAAATTACAACAAAAGTGAGTGTGGAGGGCACTCTAAGAGCTGCAAACAAACCCTTTTCCAAGGGTCTCATCCCTGATTTTCCTGGCCCCTCAGCCTGGCTGAATAACCAGAGCACTGCCAAGAGCCAAACTCTCCGATTAGATGTCACCGATAAAACACCAGACAGGTCAGAGAAAGGCACAGACAGCAACAAAACCTCCAGGTAAAAAACCATAACCTGCAAAAGGTCAGGGCTGGAGCACCCTGGAACCTGCCAAGTGCTGTGCCCTGTGTCAAACATTCGCAGGTTTTGGTTTCATTTTTAGCTGTGAAAAACAAGCCCTTTCCTTTCTCCTCGATGTCTCTGAGTTCTGCTGGGACATGAAGAATCTTCCTCATTCCCAGGTCACAGCAGGAGGTCCTGGAGAAGTGGGATTCAATTAAGGTGGAGCCCAGCCTTACCCAGAACATCGGATTCATGGGAGAGGCAATGACACTGTTGAGCTTTTGCAAAATAATTAAGGAAACTGTTCTTCATGTGAGAGGTCACCCCTGGCTGTCAACAGAATAAAAAAGTTCATTTAACAGCACAAGGAAGTGGAGGTTATTTTACTCTGAAAGTGTAACCATTTTAACTTAGACCTGCCTTGAAAGGCATGAAACCTGAAAAAGATCACAGCTTTTCATTAAATTCACTGCTGAAATCGTTCCTGATTTCTGCTCTGTAGTTGTTCGGGCCCCTGAAAATTTGGCACGAGAAACAACTCTCAAGAATATAAATTTCCACTTATAGAAAGGCTGTATGTGCTCCCCACAGAGAGCTCAGTCTAATGCTGAGAGCACGCTCTATATTGTCATTAGACTGTCATCAGGGCTTGCACTGGGAACTGAAATGGGAAGAGTGTGCCAATTTTTATTTTTTTTTTTTACTATTTTATTTAATAAAACCCAGTGAACCATGTGCTTAAAGTTAAGCACATGTTTAAAATGCTCAAGGCTTAACACACGTCTGCGGAGAGACAGAGTTGATAAAATAGATTGCAGTCTTACCATAGAACTGACACAAAAATGGATTGAAAAATTCAAAAAAGTTTTTGAACTAAAACCAACCACAATACAATCTTTGTCTGCACCAAAAACTTCTGGCTTTGTAACAAGCAAAGTAGATTTTTATTACATAAATTTGCCAAAAGATGTTAACTGTGCCCTCATACCATTTTTATTTGCTCTTCTGAAAACAAATCTTAAAATCTAATTTGTATGGTTGTGACATCTTTGGTACAGACCAAGTGGTGACTTTAAACCACTTCAGTTACATTAATATGACTTCATTGATGAATCTACATTTTGGAAAGCAGGCAGGCAGCTCAGTACAGTTGTGTAATAGTAATTCAATAAACCAGAAAAATTGCCCATGTAGACAAATTCAAAGGACTTTCAGTCCTGGCATATGATCCTACAGTGTTGGCAAACAAAGCTTCTGGGGGAAAGGACTTGTCTTTCTCTTTCAGCATTTAACAGCATCTAACTCAAAAGCTGCTGATCCATGAAGCATGGAATAATTAATATTAATAATTTCCTCATTAATAACATCATTAATAGCCTCTCTCCACTGCAGATTTACCTGCAGAGCTCCATGCTGGAATGTTCCCAAGGGGTGGCACCACACGTGTGAGTGGGGAAGGACACACAAAAAAAGGGAATTATCACAGAACAATTAAGGTTGGAAAAGACCTCCAGGATCATCGAGTCCAACTTTTAACTAGAGGTTACCCTAAAAGAGCAATATAAGAAGAACTCAGTGATTCAGGGCAAACCTGCCTGTCTCCCTTCATTGTCCTTCCAAAGCAATGGTGAAGCGAGAACGTGCTGGGGTTGCCCGGTGCGATGTCCACGCTCAGCAGGGCATTTTGGGGGGGTCTTCAAAAGACAGAAGGCAGGAGCCCAGCTGTTCCCCAGCCCCAATATCCCAAAGTGACCCCACCTAAGCAAAGAGCAAGACCAAGGCAGGTTGGGAGTGAGGACACCCCTTATGTGGCCAGAAGAGAGAGAGTTACAGCCCCAGGCAAGAGGTGAGGAGCCTCATCCACCGGCTCAGCCACAGCCAGAGCAGCACATTTGTCCACAACCCGGGTCTTTCCTCTCCTGCCAGCCCCTCTCTCTCCCCTCCCAATGCCAAAATAAAGGAGTCAGTATTAAAATTAGGGGTTGTTAGGCAACTTAGCTAAATTTATATCTGTACTCAGCGCTCTGCTGCTTCCTTAAGGGAACAGTTTTCCTATGGGAGGGCTGTTGGTTTCCATCCATCATCCTCTTCTGCAGCACAATGGTAAACACCTGTTCATTTAGCAGCTGATGGAAGACATAATAACTGTGCAACTGTAAATAGTCAGCAGCTGTAAATGTTGATGCAAATCATACCTAAATGATTGAAAGAGCTGACAGAGGCTGTTATGAATCCTCTGCTCTCGTGGCATTTTATCTTTCCTGAGCAGACACAAGCCTGGCTTTGCTCAGCTTCGGGAATGGAAGTACATTCTTCATTAGATCTAAGAATCTGTAGCACCTTATTCCTGTGGTTAAAGTTTTAAAGTGATCTCTTGATAAGAATTACTGTGCTCTGGCTCCTGGCCCAGCTTTGCTGAGGGCTGAGGCTGAAAGGCAGATTTGAAGCTGCAGTGGTAGAAAATGAGTAGCGGGTGGAGGAGAAAGGTGAAGCTGCCTGTTCTAACTGAAAACACCAGTTTCCAGAATATCTACGGTAGCACCAGTTGGCAAAATGGTTTTTCAAAGCAGATCAGTGCAGGGGGAGGACCTTCCCCAGGAGTTTTTTGGCTCAGTGCTTACTATGCCAAAAGAGGGAACAGCTTTAACCAAAGCCCAGTGCACACCCCCTGCACTCTGCTGGCACAGCGGGGAGGAAGTGGTGCAGTTTAACAGATAAATCCCTGGAGCAGGGTCGGGAAGCTGGGGCTGGATCAGCGCTGGTAACTCCAGTTGTGTCCCACTCAGGGAGAGGGGATGGGGCAGCACTGTCTGGGCACGCTGTGGATGCCTGGATTTCTCCTGTCTGTTTGCAGAGCTGGCAGGTTTTTTGTACGGAGCAATACTTGGCTGCTGAGGGTCAGAGGTGTTCCCCAGGCAGTTCCCCAGCTGTGGCCGTGGCTTTGTCCTTCCCCAGAGGAGCTGCCCGAGCTCAGCTCCACCAAACTCTTCCATAGGAGGGGAAGAACTGGTGTGGCAGCACCAAAACAGAGCAGGGAGCTGTGGAGGTGTGTGACATCCTGCTGCTGCTGCTGCTGCTGCTCCTAGGAAAGCCATCCCAGGGCTGACCTGCCACTGGGAATGGTGGTACCCACCGCCTGTCCTTCCTTGCCCGTGCTGACACAGATGCCAGATTGGGAGTGGAGATTGAACAAGGGCACAAGGAGAAGGTTTGTGCCAGGCTAAACCACAGCCTGGAGGCTCATGTTTGCATTAAAATGCCACCCAAAACCATAACAACATGATTCAGGGTGAGGACAGTGACAAATGTCCCTTCTGAAGACCTGCCCAGTATCTTGTAAGTACCAAATAATAATTAACTAAATTCATCTAAATTCAGAGATACAAGTTGAATATGTTTCTGCATCATTCACTGTCCAGATAAAATATTTATCAGCAGGGATTTTATTATTGCATTATCTGTTTTTATAGAGCCTAATTTAAGGAAAGAAACCCATAAAATAGGAAATTACATTTTTAAGCATACTTCTTTAGCAATGACTGTTAAAATCTTGAGAATTTTACCTTTTAAGCAACGGTACAATATTATCTGTGACCACACAAAACCACGTAAAGCATAATTACTGGCAGAGCATTGCTTGTAATAATTATTGTGCTAGATATTGTTTATTTAAATACTGGATAACTAATTTAATAATGTTTCATGCTATAAATAACTGTGTTGTCTAACATCTTGAAGCTGCACGTCTCCTTTCTTTCTGGCTCCCTCTTCCTCCTGCTCCAGTAGTGTCAAATTGCATGGAAGTCAATTAAGAACTGCTCATTTATTATACACACCTTGTTAAAGCAAGAAGGATAATTGAATGCCAAGACTCCCTTTCCTTCATGTCCATGATTTAAAGTAACACGATAGGTAATAAGGATTTTTGAGATTAGACGGTTTATAAATAGATGTATGGGATTTTTTTTTTTAAAAGGCCCCATTGTAAGAAGGCCCCGTTTCTTTGATTTTAACTATTGGAGTGTGCATTAACCTGTGGGGCTGATGTTGCAGGGACAGGGGGATTAAGTCCTTTTTTTTTTTTTTGAATTTCAGTAAGTGAAAGGTTTTATTGGAGGAGGAGAACAAGGAGGGTGGCAAAGGCAAAAAGACAGCTGGGGGATGAATGATGAGCAGAGCCCTTTGTGCCACCATTTGGTTTTAACACGGGGGCTGCTGTGAAATGGTGGCTGTGGCAGCAGTGGCAGCACGAAAACACCCCAGCTGGGATCCCTTCAACAAGGTGATGTAAAAAGGAGAAAGGAATAAATCCCTAAAATATCTTTTTTGGCAGTAGTTTTTGACAATTATGGATAAAGAATGAAAAAAAAATACTTCTCTCTTTACACACGTGTGGCTTTGTCCACCTGTGCTGTGCCAACATTGCTAAAGAACTAAGGATGAACGATTAAAAAGTGGATTCTGTTGCAACACCCAACCCTGGATTCCCTCTAACAGCTCTGAGTTATTAAATAATAACATTGAAGAGACCCTGGAGTGGTACCTTGGACCCAGCCAGCCAAACTCATGGAGACAAGTTTAGTGTTACTAAGAATTAAATGGAAGGCCCTGGTAGAGACAGGGAGAGCTGCACGTGGGAAGGGATGCTTTGCATGAGGAAATATCCCTTTTTTGAAAATCTCTTCTTTCATAAGTGTCTTTTTTCCAGAAAAGGAGAAGGATTTTAAACATAAAATAGAGACACTTACTCCTCTTCCCCCCACCCCTCCCCGTGCCTGTTTTCATTCTGCCCTTTCAGACCACTTTGCTGTAATGCAAAAATCTGAATAGTCCCTTCCCCCCTCCCAGAGCAATGTACACACAGATCAGATAAAGCAAGGTTCACACTACTGAAATTTGCACCCATAAATTACAGTTCAGACAAGAAAGCCTTGCCTAAGCCACGCTGAAAAACATCTCCTTAAATATTCCTTCCTTCTAAGCAGGAGCAGTCCGGTTCATTCAAGGTGACTCATTTAAATACATATTTAAGGCCAAATGTCATCCCAATACTATTTATTAGCTGAACACGAAGTCCCCAAACAGAACTGGAAAGCCACAATCCCAGACTAGAGGAGTTTGTGATGCACTTACTACAGATTTATTTTGCTGTTTCTGAGAGAGAAATTTACTCCAGAAGCTTTAAGATATTAATTATCAGGTGTAGTAAAATAAAAATAAAATAAAATAAAATAAAATAAATAAAATAAACGAAAACCCCCACTACCTTAACCCTCTTAAAGACCGGTTACAGGTTCCACATACCAGATGTCTGGTAAAGTTAAATAGGTTGGATATTTTGTCAACCAAAACGAAGCAATTAGGCTCGATTGTGGTTTAATGATTCTTCAAATGCCTTATTTTGTTCTACTCGTTTGTCCTGAGGGTTCTTCCTATCACTTCGGACCCAACCGAGGGCGGATGATGAAGTGCACAGGTTTGATTGGGAGGTTTGAATAAGAATTCATTCCGAACAGCTTCTTCCCCTCGAGGAAATAACGGGATGAAATAAAGACATAAACAAGCAAATAACTGAGAAACTGCCTCTTATTTCCTTGAAGAAAGCAGAGCTTTCATTAGTATTTTTATTATAATTATTTATAAATATTATAAATTATAATTATTAATTTAATTGTTGTTATTATTTTTATTAATATTATTATTTTCCTATGGGCCTCATCTCAGACAGCCCCTCCTGGGCAGCAGGACAGTGCAGTGTATTAAAGGTTTCAAATGCTGTTGTTTAAATGTTTTCAACGAATATGTTAATGCCAGTGGACAAAGCTTTCACACTCTGCTGAAACAGGAGCCTGAGCATTGTGTATTTAGCAGATCCTATGAGGTGATGATAGCTCGCTCGGAGTTGATAAACGCCGTTCCTCAGGAAGATAAACGTAAACCAAACCTCAAACCTCTGGCGATTTAATCACCGATCCAATTATTTTACAGCAACTTTTTTTTTTTAATTTAAGGGATTGTGAGTTTTAAAGAGCAACAATAGGACTCGGGCTCGGCTTTTATTTACAAGCTTTGAGAAAAACAAGATATAAAAAGCACAAGTCCAAACAAAAGGAGGTGAGCAGGAAGGCATTAATATTCCCAACTTGTCTGGGTCCTGGTTCCCTGCTGCGGGGGCTTCACATGCTCAGAGCTGTAATAACCGACTCCAAGTAAGTCCAGAACTGCAGAGCAAGTCCCAGTCTCTCCAAAGGAAGAGAATCCTTACAGGGTTTGCCGGAGCAGATGGATTTTGGGGGGCTCAGCACAGCCACCCTGAGCACACTCACAGGCACGTTGGAGCCCCCGGCCCAGATTCCCACAGCTGGATGGAGGATTTGGGACCCACCCACGGAGTCCAGGGGTCACACCTTGTTCCACAAACACAGGTGACACAAGAGGAGCATCCCAGTGTTTTTTAGAGTGCAACCCTTCACTTCAGGATCCCGGGGCACCGCAGGAGCAGCAGATGCCCAGGGGTGTGAATGTCCTCTCCCTTTCCAGGTGTGCGGACACCAGGGAGCTGTGACAGCACAGATGGGATCTTTCCCGAATGGATCTGCACATCAGTGTCCCTGCTGCTCTTCAGGAGTGTTCAGCAGAGTTGGGGCAATACCTGGAGGATTTAGTTCTGTAAACCATTTGGGTGGCTTGCTACAGGGCCATAATTCTGCTTAATAGGGTTTCAAGGGCATTATGCCCTATTATTATGTCCTTCTAAAATTATGATATATTTAGTAAAAAAAACCGAGTCAACTTACATTTTACCAGCAGACTAAAATATACCTTAGTGGTTTAAACTTTCTGTGGAAACCTCAGACCTTTGTATGAGAACATAAAATGTAATTCTCTGTTCACCTTAGAAAAAAATGATGTATGAGGGAGCCATGAAATTGAAGTTGCTGACATGCACATCACAATAAATAAATCAATAAACCGATAAATAAATAAATCGATAGATAAATAAATAAATAAACTAAGGACCATAACCCCTGCTGCTTTCTTTCTGAACATAACTGCATGTAAACGCAGTGAGACAAACCCCCAGCACAGGCATTAAAAGATGCTTGGTTGGTTTTGCTGATCTGGTGGTCTTTATTTTCTCTTTCTTCTCGTAGTTTTTTGCATTCTTGAAGTACCTAAGTTAAATATTTGCTGTGCACATACAGTGTGGGTCTGTGCAGGATTAGAAAGTGAAGGCCCTCAATTCAGAGCTGTTCTGTGAGTCCTGGAGTTCAGTTAAATGACATTTTTTTTGTCACTTGTTTGAAAAATGAAAAATCTTTGGATTGTGCATTTTCAGGGACATTTCCCCTAAAAAAAAAAGCCCATACCATAAGAGAAATGACCTTGAGAATTATATTCTTTATTATAAGAAGGATAACTGTGTTTTGGGATGAGGGAAACATTTCGGTTCTGGGACATCAGAAACCGAAACTGTGAATAATTAAATCATGTAATAGAGACTAAAGATGTACATAAGTGTGTCTCCAGTCATGACAACACGTTGCACAGTTACAGCTTTGATGAAGTCAAAGAAATTGCACCATGAATAAACCTGGCCCACTGGGAGGACCGGTGTAAACCCTTCAGCTGGTGCAGAAACGCTGTGGGAAGTTCCCCTTGGATATACAACACACCACCCCATTATTGCATGAGACATCCTCAAATTTGTCCAGGGCTATCTTTTACTATTAAAAAAATCACTGGAGCTACATCTGTCTATCAGAACCTGCTGGGAAAGGATGTGCAGGGGGTATGAAGCTGGAAGACAGTTGGTACTTTGAAAATCAGAGCCTGCTGCTTCCCCAGCCAGGCAGCTCAGAGAGCTCATGAAAGAAAACTTGCCATAATCCAGGGATGAAGTTCCTCAATGTTCTTGCTTCTTCGGAATATCTGAGTTAAAATACATTTTTTTATTGATTCTCCAAATTGACAGTTCCATATAAATTAATTTATATGCTTCTATAAGTACAGAAGTGCTCATGCAACCACCACGTGAGGCTCTGACAGTGAAAACTCCGACTTGATAAACTTTATTATTATATCTCTTGGCCAAGCAGAACCACATCTAAGGCAGAAATGTCTCATTCCGATTTCAAGAAGGAGCATGTGATGAGAGAATCACACTCTCAGCATAGTTCAAAATTCTTTCATACCAATGTCTCTCCTCGCTGCCCAGCGGAGGTTTGAAATAGGTGAGTACTCCTGGGGTGAATTCATGCAGATTTCGGACACACGTTGTGTGAAGCCATTTAGACATTCAAAAGTTTTTTTACTTTTCAGTCGGCATCTTAATGACTCATTTGCAGTGCTTGCACACAAAGACACAAAACCCCCTCGAGCCACGACTTACAGTAAAAATGTTTGGGGGGTGTGTCAATGACTGCAGAATGGGCAGCATTGGAATCTGTTAAAAGAGCCTGGGCAAGATTTCTGACTAAGAAACACTTCCTACCATCTAAAATATTTTGGGGTATTTTCACAGGGATAATCTGAGGCATGTTATCATGTCCTGCATCTGTCTGGAGAAGGGAAGTTTTCTCATTCCCACTGATGTTATAATTCGTTCAGCTGTGAGCATGAAAGGTGGGAGTTTTATTTAGCCAAAGTTCTGCTGAATTTCAGCATTTTTATTCTAAGTCAGCTGCTTTGACCACAGCAGTCCCTAAAAGGTGCTGTGCTGTTTGTTGTTTAAGCAGTTGTGTCAAGGAAGGTGCACATGACCGAGGCAGAATTACAGATTACACGATTTTATCTAGATCTCAAGTTAACTCAGTATCACAGGGTAGAACAGAGATTCCTTAACTCCAATTACAGACCCGAGGGAGTGGTGTATTTCTAATTCATTTTTAGTTGGCGTGTTCCAAGCACAGTTTCTATATTCTGAACAATGCAGGTCTCCCAGATTCCAGCTAAATATTTCGTCCCACTCAGGGCACATAACTGCTTTCTAATTATCCACCCTATTTCTTGGTGTAATATAACACCCAAATTCTTTTCAGTTGTAAGCATCCTATTTACTGATTATTTTTCCCCCACATAATAACACTTAAAACTAAGGAGGCTTATAGTAAAAATTAACATTTATGCCCTGATTAATATTATATCTATTTTATTGTAATATTAATAAGAATGGCAAGAGACAAATAGCCACACGAGCATCACAGCTGTAAACAGCAAATTGCATCGCATAAAAATGTGTTATTTATTATTGCTCGAAAACTCCCACACATGAAAATATTTCTTAGCCCAAGTGTCCTACAGAAAACATCCATAGAAAAAGTTCGCTTTCTAGCTAAGAATGATACATTACTTTTGTTTCCCGCAAGTACTGTATCTAATACTGTGGCTGTTTAGATCTTAGGTCACGGAAGGGAGAGAAAAGAAGGTATTAACATATCAATGGAACGCTCTCCTCAGGAGCCAGGGAGTGGGAACAATATTTGCATCTCCAGTTTGTTAACAGCGCAGGCAAAACTGCTAGTGAAAATTCTTAAATTAGGGTCTAATGTGATGGTCTGTGTTCTCAAAAGAGAAACAAAACGCCACCACAAACCCCATGTGCTCAGGACTGGCTTGTTCTGTGTAAATATCACCGTAAATCAGCAGTGGGGACCCGAACCCCTTTTCCTTTGGGCAGAGAACAAACTCCTGCAGTACCAAAGGTACCCAGAGCTGTCTTGCTGCCCTTCCTGGGCTCCCAACGGGGGAAATTACACAGCTAATCAAAAGTAGAATTGCTCAAGATGCAGTAAATTCATTATATTATTTATCTGAGGAAATGGCTCCTTCATACAGGTACAGAAATCACCAGCTGGAATAAGACATCAGGAGATAAGAATCTTCTCCCTGAAGTTGGCCAGTTCAATGTTTGGGATATTCAAAGATCTTGTAAAAGATCCAATCTATAGCAAGAGTTGTTTTCTAACCCACATCTGTTAATAGTGTCTTATGCCTTGGAGCTCGAGAAGCTATAATTTCTTTTCTTGCCCCATGGCTATTTCTGATACACATCTAACTTTATTTTTTCTTGGCTTCCAGAACATCTTGTGATAATGAGTTCCATGGAATAGTTGTGTTGCACTGCAAAAATTAATTCCTTTAGCCATTTTAAACATGTCACTCATCTCTTAGCCACCTTTATTTATGAAGAATTTCTTGCTGAAATAAGACTGAACACTATTCCAGATGACATCACAGCATTAACGTTTTATATTTGATTTTATATCAAACACCTTATACAGTCTAATATTTTAAAAAAAGAAAATGAAATCCCAGCTGCTGAATACAGATCCCATTAAACTGTCCTCAGTAAAGCTTATGTTTTTTCACACTTTTAGAGCTCACTGGAAAAAGAGAGACCTGTTCTGTGGAACCACATGTCAATGGAATTGTGAACATATTTGCCATCTTATATTTAAAGATGTTGTTAGAATGAAAGCAAATATCAAGACATCGTCCCTTTTTCGTGAAAGGGAACCGTTTTCTGAAGCATCCTGTTGGCTTTTCTCTCTCTTCCAAAACATTATCCCCTCCTTAGGACCAAAAAGCAGCAGAAGCTGAAGGAAATTTGGTATTTCTCAAACTATTTTCACAAGTTCAGGAAAATAAATATAGAATTAGGGGACTGTGCATTGTCAGTCGTTTCTAAAAACCCTTAATTGGGTGATATTATGTAGTCCCAAGAACTTAGCTGAAATTTTACCTTTCAAACTCTGAGTTCAGGGCCCAGTTTTCAGAGTGATGAGCACACTTAGGTTCTACAAAAGCCACAGTGGACTGTAGCACTTCATAAAAATCAGGCCCCGTCTTGTTTATTTAATTTATTTTTAAAAGATTTTCTTTGCTTTAGTCCACTAACAACTAATTAAGCTGCCTCCAGATTAAGAGGCTGAGCCAAGAATTACAGGATATACCACATGCTTTCTCAAGGCAAATATTTACAGTTGTTTGTTGGGTTGATGTCTTTGACATCCATCTTCTACACACAGGCCACTAAAAAATGCAACATCACAAAAATCACCACATGACACTATGTGAAAGCTTTGCTTTTTGAAAATCAAGATGTATCCAAGGGCAGCTTTGCAAATTGTTTTGCAGATGCTGTTCCTCTAATGCTGGCATGGCTCCTTCCAGCGAGGGGGGAGAGGGTGGCGGGGGGAGAGGAACATAAAAGCCTTAGATCAAAGATTCTTTTTTGGTAGGCAAAGGCTTCTGGCTTCTTTTTCCTAATAGAAAAAGTTTGTGATATCAGAAGAGACCTCACATCAAGCAGGGTTGTGCAGCCCAGCTTGTGCATTCTCTCTATTTGTGCTTTGTGCTCCCTTGTCGCTGGGTTGGGGTTTCGTGGGGCCTCTGTGGGATTTAACACGGGCAGAAAACGCTGTAGAAATAGCCTTTAGTAATTTGTTTATCATTCCTGTCAAAGTGCCCCTGTGACTGACTGTCCTCAATAAGAGTGAAAGGCGTCAGTGGCTTCCTGGTGCTCTCTAATCACAGCGCCTTTGTGGCTGATGGTGGAGTGCGACTGCATCCCTGGGAGGGGGATGGCACTGCCCGTCCTTCCCCAAATCACGAGCATCTCTGCAGCCAGCAGAAGTCTCGCTCCTTTGGGAGGATCAGGCAGTTGCACAAACAGGAATTGAAGGTAAGCAGACACGTGTATCAGGAGGCTGCCCAGAGCACTCCCTGCCATGGCTCTGCAGCAGATCCAGTTTGGGACAAAGTTCCCATTTCCTCAGTGGGTGATGCCCAGTATCCAGTCCCCTGACTGAGGACTTGACCAGGTGCTTTCCAGCACGACTGGATCAGGCAAATCCCAGCATCCCACCGTGGGACTGCAGCTCCCTCACGCCCAGCCTGTGTCTCCTTCAGCCAGCTCAGCAAATGGGGTTTGTCAGGTTACTAAATGTACTGAAGCACAGACTTCAGAAGTTCCTCACTGGAAGATGGTGACACTGAAGGACACCATGCAAACACATAATCTAACACTGTTGACCTGTTTAAGGGCTGGAAGAAGTGTAGAGAAGATTCTTCTCTCCCTCAACCCCACGGTTTTCAAGTAAAGGTCTTTTGAACTTCTTTATCTGAACACTTATATTTTTATTACAGGAAATTAAGAGGCTGAATGATGTGTGATTCAACTGTGCATCCCTGGACATGAAATGAAGCCATAATAAAACATTTTATTATGAAATCAAAACCATAAGCTTGACTCTCTTCTTCTTCTGACCTCTGGTCTATGCAAGGGCATGTACATGGTGGGAGCCAAGAACTGCTCCGTTGAATTCCACCAAAAGGTTTTCAGGCAGGTTTTGTGTTGCTTTAAATTATAATCCTGGCCATGGGGGCCCTAAGAACAGATCCCTGTGGCATCACAGAAGGCAGCCTGGGGATGCCTGTTCAGTGCATGGCCATGGCAAGGCAGGACATGGCTCTCCTTTAGAACTCTTAGGCCTGGCTGGTCTTGAAACTCAAGGCTAGTGAGGTCCAGTCCTTTCATTTACTTTGCCTCCTCCTCCCACACTGAGATGAGACACTGAGAAGGTCTGAGATACAGATTTTGGTCTATCCTTCAGAAGGATAAAGTCAAGAAATGAGGTTAGGCAAGAAAAGGTTGCTTCAAAGATTGTTTTACTTTGAATATCACCGCTGAGGAAGGACAAATGCAGACAGTGAGCTGAGGAAGGACAAATGCAGACACTCACTGTCGTGCTGCTGCTGCCTGAGCTGGCAGAGAGAACCATGTGAGAACTGTAAGCATTAGGCAAAGAGATCAAGCTAATGCTCTAATCAAGTACAGCTAAAATCTGTAATGCCCAATAAAAGGCAATCAGCACAACTGGAAGAGGGCCAAACAACCAAACAATACAAATTTAGTTTTCCAGGGAGGGCCTCATATTAAACTGAAAAATCAACAAACACTGCAGTTACAGCTAAACCAGTCCAATGGCTCCTCATCCACTGCTCCCATCCCCTTGCCTGTGCCACCACCTCCAGCCACTGAGATCTGGTTCAGGGAGCTGAACCAGCCAAATGCAAACTTATTTTTCTGACACTCAGGCTCCATGAAATGACAAATTGTCAGAGCCAACACAGAGAAGTGGAAGGTTACATGTCTGTGCACAGATGAGGAAAACCTGATCATTAGTTTGGATACACTTTGGTGTTCCTGGTAAAGAACTGAAGCAATCCTGCCTGTGTTCCTTCCAGGAACCTGAACCAGGAACAGGCCATGGCATGTGTGCAACAGCACAACGAATTCACACTTCAAATTTGTAATGGAATTGCGGTGGGAAATCTGAATAACTAATGGTAGAAGGAAAACCTCACATCTGGACTTCCAGAACAGTTCTCCAGGGGGTCATTTACCTCTGGCTTCCTGGGCTGCCTGCCCTCCAAAGGAGTGTTGGAAATCACACTAATGCTTAAACAGCCAAAGAGCAGCTAAACAGGGTGCTCCTCACCATCCTTGGAAGTCTGACCAAGCCACACCAAGAGTTCTCTGGCAAATAAATCAAGTGTGCATCTGTAAACTGGGTCCTGCTTATTCATTAATTAAAACTGTAATGGAAACACAGGGGAACTCATGTGATGCAGGAGGCTAGAGTAGGTGGCTTCCTCAGGTCTCTTCTAATTTGAATTATCCTGCAGCTCTAGGATCCCATGAGAGTGATTTTTCCCTCCTGCCTTTGTACATGACAGATACTTTGGACAGAAACTATTCAACTGGGATCCTGAAAGAAACAGCTCTTCCACCCTCCTCATACAAGTCAGTGAGGCAAACAGTGGGGAGTCTGGGGAGAAGGAAAAAGCAATGATTTTCTTCAGCTTTTCCCAGCTAAATGGGACATTGTGCTCCTGTTCCTCACTCTTCATATGCCATCCCTCATTCTGCCTTTCATATCACATTTCTGCTCAGAGATGTGCTCCACATCCACGTACCAGATCTTTGGGGCAGCCCCCTCCTCATTTTGTTATTAAAATGGAAATAATGAGGGTAAAGAGGGATACCAGTGTTAAAACAATTTTATGCCACCTATATTGAAGAGTCAGAAAGCAACAGTTCAACCCCCCCAGGACAAAAGCCACTGGCTGCCACTCTGAAATGGAATATTCACCTGGGCACAGGAGAGCAGAAATGTAAATACAGGTGGTGCAATGACATGGTGTGGGACAACAATCCCTAATGCAAAAATCCCTTCTTAGCTCACGTGGTATCTAAAGAAAGTGGACATCTCCAACACTGCCTGGGTTACTCAGAGAAGCAACACCAGATGTGTCAAACCAGGGTGACAAAGGCTGTGCAGGAGGGATGTGGGGCATGAGAAACACAGGGATCAGCACTGAGAAGTGATACCCAAAGAGGGCACAAACAAGACAGGGAGCAGTAAAGCGATACAGAAACAGAGACAAGGAAATAGAGGAAAACAAAAATAAAACAAAAAAAATCCCAAAGGTTGTTTTTCTGTTACTCAAGTCTGAAGTGAAGGAGTAGCTCTTGTTCTGTGTGGTCTCTGCCTTCCTTTGCCCTCCTGCTGTCACATGCAGTGCCTGGAGTGCTCAAATTTACAGCCAGGAGGTGAGAGGGTGCAAAAGACAGCAGGGCAGGGACTGGTTTGGGGCAACCACAGTGTGTTCCTGGTTTGTGACCATCAATTTAAAAAAGAAGAAACATCTATTGAAAGAGCAAATCCTACAGTGTCCCTGTCACTGCTTCAGAACCAACTCCTCCACCTGCAGCCTTTGGTTTCTCATTTACACTTCAAAGGACGTGAACTACACAGTAACAAACCAGTGTCAGAACAAGGAGAAAACTAAAAGAGGAAGTGAAAGGCTTAAAAAATAAAAATGAGAACGAGGCACAGCATTTGTCTCTGGCAGTATTTGCTGATACCTTCAACTTGAAATGTCATATGGAAATGGTGCAATTTCAGCGGCAGCCACTGAGCCATGAGCACTGTGTGGCCACTCCCATCCCCACCAGGAGAAGACAGCAGGATGCACGATTTCCTCGGTGAAAATGGCTTGTGCATCACTAGGACATCTGGCCTTGCATTCAGAAATTCACAGTTTAGTTTAGAACTCATGCTGTGACAGCCCCCAGAAGCCCTGATTGAACCCAGCCATAAGATATCCCAAATCTTTCACAATCCAGGTAAATGATTTGCAGAGAAAAGCCAGATACCAAATGCAAATATCAAATAGAAGGTGAAATTCAGATAACCAGGAACAGGAACTAGTCTTCCCCAAATCCCAGGCATCCCATGTTCACTAGATCATATCCCTGTGCATCCAGCTGGCATGGGCTGAGCACCACCAACACTCTTCATATGGGAGCATCTGCAAGTTGTCATCAGGCCCTGGCACAGGTTGCCCAGAGAAGCTGTGGCTGCCCCATCCCTGGAGGTGTCCAAGGCCAGGTTGGACAGGGCTTGGAGCAACCTGGGCTAGGGGAAGGTGTCCCTGCCCATGGCAGGGGGTGGAATGGGATGATCTTTAAGGTCCCTTTCAACCCAACCCATTCTGTGTTTCTATGATTTATACCTTCAACCAGCTTTTTGTGCCATGTGAGGAGGTTGTCAGGTATCAGAGTGACTTAATTTCTTTGGGAGTTGAACTCTGCAAAGTTTGTGGAATTCTTCTCAATTCATCATCAAAACACCTCCTCAACTCATACTCAGCCTGAGCTATTGGAGTTACCAGAAGCCCTTCTAAGCACCTCTAAATCTACCAACAAGAGCAGAATGATGAAGAATATGACAGTTGTAAAATAGAAGTTGTATTTCCTTATTTTTCATGGATACATGCAAGATAAACAGTCTTTTTATTAAAAAATATATGCTAAGGGGTGGTCCTCTAATTTTATTTACAAATGCAACTCTTAAACCTAAACACTGATAGATGCAGACTTAGTGAAATAACAGTGTCACAATAACTGAATGTTAACAGTCAAAAAGGGAAGAGATTTTTACTTAAACAAATGGGGCTAATTTTGTCAAACGTTTTAAAAATAAAATCATAGACTTACATGTTAATGATGGGACATTCTGGCACTGCCCAAGCTCTCCTGCCACTTCAAGTGATGCAAGAAATTACAGTAAATGTTTTCCCACTTCTTCAGAGAGGCCAAAATCTCTGTTGCTGTTAAAAAGAAAATCAAAACAAACTCAAATACACAAAAGAGAATAAATTGAAGGCAGAACACTTTTCAGAAGTGCCTCTTTCTCAAAAGAAACACAAACTAAAGTTCGACTTTTGCCACTCTGCAAGCCTTTATAATTACAAAAAAATAATTTTAAAAGCCATAAAACATCATTTGCTGATCTTTTCAGAGTATTTTCAGTTATACTGTATAAATTTCCTGAACAAATCTCTTACGTTACTCAACATCTTTACTTAGGAAGCCTTGCTGAGGTTATTTCTAGGAAAAAGAAACTAGGAAATTACAATATTTGCTGTTGTCTCAGTACTGGGTGTTTTTTTTGTTTTCTTCTTCTTCTCATGTGGTCATCCTGAGATGACTGGAATGTACAGGAACAACCCAATACTCAGAAGAATAAGTTCAAAGATAATTTTATTACAGACTTCGAGAAAAAAAAAAAATGCAAGCCTGGTAATTTTTCCTAATTCCTCTTGCCATGGAATAGAACTGCTTTCTGGTTCATTGAGCAAATTGGTGGGTCTGAATTCCAGAAATTCAGATATCCTCACAAAGGCAGCATTATGGGCAAACAGGTTCCGTGTTCACAATTCTGGCCGGGTGCCACTTTGTTAATAAATACAAGTGTTGAATTCAGCTGGATTGAAAGATTGTGTTCTTTGCTTGAGCAAGTCTGAAAGTGCCAGAGTTGTAAAATTATCGTTGAGTTTGTGCTTTGAAACTCGGAGACACCATCACAGATAAAAACTGTGGGATCCTGCAGGGAATGAGATGGGAGGTGACACCGAGCCCACAGTGACCCAACACAGGAGAACTGTACAGAGATTGCACAACCTGTAGCTAATTAAACACTCAGATAACCTGCAAAACTTATTTATTTTGGCTTTTAATTTTTTAATTTCTATTTTTTGTAATAGAAGACAAAGCAGCAAAGAACATGATTAGAGATCAGAGCCACAATTGTTCCTTTTTGAGTCCTCTGTGCTTTTCTTCATTAAAAAGAATTTAATTTGCTTCAATAAAATGGATTCTATTCCATCAACAACAACAACTAACTAGAACTTCAATAAAAACCTCCCAACATTTGGGGTTTGGGACTTTGTTTGTTATGCTTTTTTTGGTTTTCTTTTCCCTTTGTTTTACTCACAGTTGATTGATTGCTTAAAAAAAAATCTTCTGTGTCTTAATTAGACAGGATAACGTTTATATTTTATATTACACAATGGCAGATAACATTTATATTTTATATTACACAATGCAGTTATTAGAACTGAGCAATTCCAGGCAAATGATTTACATACCTTCCTATGGAAGACTTAACAACTCGAGCTTTGTTTTTATTTATTTTGTTTTTATACAAATGTAAGAGCCAAGAGCCTGAAGGCAATTCCTCCTTCAACGTACAAGTTAGTTCCTCTAAGTGCTTTATACTCCTTTTCACTTGTCCTAAAAATCTGGGACTCTGATATTTTGCAAGAAAGAGAAACTTTTGCCCCTCCTCTCCCCAGTTGTGGTACAGTTTGAGACTCAAACTCGAGTGAAAGCCTCGTTTCATGAGAAAAACAATTATTTGATTTGAAATGACTAAACTAAGACTTCTGTTCTGAATGGCTTCAGGGAAAACTGCATGAAATCGTCTTGTTATTAGCAAAGATAGTTTATAATTGGCATTGTGCAATTAAAAAAAAACCAACCACCCAAACCAACATCTGGACTGTCACTGTCTGCAAGAGATGTTTGGCACTTCTCTCCTCTGGGGCCTTGAGCCTGGTCTAGGGGAAGGTGTCCCATGGCAAGGAGGTGGAACTGGATGATCTTAAAGGTCTCTTGCAACCCAAACCATTCTGGGATTCATTCTATAATTCATTTACATGAGTGCTCTGACCTCGGGATTGAAGTGTAGAAAGTGAAATGGAATCTTTACAACCTGTAGTAGCAAGATGCAGACAGGCACAGAGTGGGAAATTTAGTAATTTCCTGCTTTTCCATGCTTAAGTATTACAAGAAGGAGATACTGAGCATCTCCTGGAAGAATAAGGTGAAACCTGCAGTGCAGAATGGGCCCAGTAATAAGGATGCTGCCTTAATCCCAGTTTTTTGCTCTAAAAATGTTAGAAGGGTTTAATTGCAGCAGCTTAATGAAGATCTGCGGTGTCACCTTCGCTTCTTCCCGGTGCCAGGGCACGGGGGGCTGGGGGAGGGATGGGAAAAGGAGGAAAACAAAAGGAGGAGAAGTACATCCCTTATCGGAACACTTGGCTAGGTGCTTTTCAGTACATTGTGGGAGCTAATCTGGTCAAGATAATCGAAAACATCCAGTGAAAGAGAGGACTGGCTGCACAATGAAACCTCGCAAGACATTTGCTCTTCTTTCAGACACCACCCACGAGTCTCAAGATTTCCACACTTTTTCCTCAATTAAACACATTTAAAGACCCAGATCTTCCGGCTGTACCTCATGTTTTCCATTGCTACATGAAATCACCGCTGGCTTTGTGAATAAAAGCGCAGCAAAGACTCATATGCACATATTCACACACACTGAACTACGGCGTTTGCAGAAGTGCAGGCAGTATTTACCAAGCTGTTATTTTACTTCTCTATTTGTACGGCTCAGAAAAAGGAACAGTGCAGCTTTAACGGGGTTATGCTGATGATTTCGATTTAAATACTTTGGAGATGTGTGCGTTACAACATCCCCTCACAGACATGTTGTACTGAAGAGTGGAGGAGCCTTTTGAGCCATTAAAATGTCACCCGTGGGAGCTGTCTCACAGAAATGTTTTGTGCTCCTCCAGCGAGGATCAGTCACAAATAATAGCTGGTTTGATATTTAATCAATATCAAGATGCTGCTGGATGTGTCTGTCCACATCAGGGATCTAATGGATCTAGTCCAACATTAAAAATACATGAGAAATTTCATGTAAAAATACAAGAGAAACTTCTCTTACTCTGAGTTAGAACAAAAAGCTTTTAATTGCTTTACAGATGACTTGGCTGTGCATACCACATCAGTGAGCAGGAAAAAAAACCCCTGTAATGACACCTCTGTGTCTATTTTCGTTCTAAAATACATTTGAATCTACAGGTCAAAGTTCTCATGTCTTGCTATTTACTTCCAAATTCACCTTCTACTGCTCAGTCCTTGCAGAAGGAGGTGGGAACTGTGAAGGAAACCAGATATTCCAGGCTGCCTGGATGGAAGAATATTGCTGTGTTATGCCTTTAGATAGAGCTTTTATGGTTAACCTTCAAAAATCTCTCACTTTCTCTCCAGTTCTTATCCTTAATAACATTTTCAGTCTGAGCACCGCTGTATTTAATTGCTGTAGTCAAAACAGAACCACAAAGATCTTAACACAGAGTCACAAGAATGGTTGTTGTTCCTCCTCACCTAAGTCCTTAAACTAATCAAAGATCATTTTAAGGGATGTAAAAATGTTCTGAGGTAAAAATAACTTTTGCCTTCTCTTGAATTTAGAGGGATCAGATAAATATGATTCAATTCACTGAGAAAAAGAAGTTTTGCAATGATTACACACGTGTCAGACCCAAACCTCTTCCTCCAAAGCATTTCCTTACCATCCGAGCAGTCTCCCAGCTGCTGGCCTGACAATTAGTTTTATTTACTTTCTTCTCTTTTCCTCCACTTTTTTACTGAAGTTTTGCCCACTAAACCCAGATAAAAGAAGTGAAGTTATTTAATTTTTGAGAGATTTACCAAATCAAATGTGAGATGAAGCTAATAAATGTTCACCCCCTTACCCAGCTGAGCACCGAGCTCGGGGCTTTTGCTACTTTTTCTTCAGGAAGTGCAGACTTTTAAAGTTTGGCAGATAATAATACACAGACCCAGGGTGTTTTTTTTTACCCAGTGATACAGAGGAAGTGGTTTGCTTGCTAGCAGGTACCTTGCTTGGGATATTAAGATAATGAAAGTTCATCACCACAGACAAATTATAACTGCTCCCCATCCAATCTGACCTCAAGCTTGAGTTACTGGATGAGGAGACAGACATTTATAACAACCCTCCTCAAGCCTCCAATAAATCAAATTAACCTCCCCTAAGCTGCTAGAACCTCCACATAGATTTAGAGAAGGAAACAAAAAAAATCTTTAAGAAAGAGGGGTTTCAGTGGCGTTATCTGCATGCAAATAAAAGGCCTGTTCCAACTTTAATCACATTTGGCTTTTCTTTCTTCCAGCGATTGCTCACTGATTTTAACAATCACACTTCCCAAAAGAATGCACGGGGAGGGATATCAAGAGGAAAATTTACTCAACTAGATAGGAACGATTACACACCGACCCCTAATTCTGCAGGGCAGAACTGGACCAAGGGATCAGCTGCTTGTGCAGAAATAGCAGATTTTAAACGATTTAAGGAAATCCAGAAAAGCGTGTTAATCACAGCAACTGGATAACTGGGCTGCATAAATACCAATCAAAGGTACTCCTCTCTCTTGCAGGCACACCTATAAAAGGTCTCCTATACAGTCAGGACTTTTTGAGTTATTTAACAGTGTTTAGTGCCTCGCTGGTGTGGGTGTGGCGAACGCAGCGTCACCTGCAGAATAACCGGGTCACCTCGCTACAGACACTTTCTCCCCAAGCTGAAATATTCACTTTTCCTGATGAAAACGGGTAAAAAAAAAAAAAAAAATTATGTTGGTGGTTACAGATTAAATAGCCTGCTATACTTCAAAAGCCTGTTTACCTGTGATTTAAAACCAGTATCTTGTGATCAAAGAGATAAGCTGTCTCCACGCTGTCTGGTGATCACTACTTTCCTAAGGCCTTTTCCCTGTTTAGTTAAGTTTTAGTTTTACTAAGGTATGAAAGGATGCAAGTTTCCAATTTGTCCGTGTGAGTTTACATACAGTTTTGCTGGGCTCTATCTTGCAGAATGGGAGATAATGTTTCAGCAATTTAAGATTTAACAGCTGCTGCCAAGAATTGCAATTGGATAATCTCCCGGCTGCTGTTGCTTTGAAGTTGCCAAGTCACAATAAACCCCACAGCTTCTTGCAGTGCTGCATTTGGGATTATTACCAGTTAATTGGAAGATCTTTTGAAAATATTGAAAGGGAAAACACTAAGATGCATCGGCATTTTTTTTTTCTGCTAAAATCAGCTTGAAACCCGCAGCAAAGCAAATCAAAACTTTATTCTTCTTAATGACGGTAAAAAGGGAGAGATGAGAGTTTGACCTGACATCCTTTGGTGCTTGTTTATGTCACTGGAGCAGAAAGAATCTCAGGGCCTGGCAGCCACTTCCTGACGGCACAAAAAATAACCTACATTTACTGCAACTTGCACCGAGATCGTGAGGCTCTGATATCACAGGGCATCGAGCTGGTCAAGTGTTAAAAAATAGATGTGAGGCATCCCTTGATTTTTAGTTACAAATTCCAGCATAGGAGACAAGAAAACAACTATTTTCCTCGCTCCTCGTGTGCATTAAGTACTAAGGGAGGGAACCCTGCAGTGACACGTTTCCTCCTTGAGAGAAATACCCGAGTTATTTTTCTGTGATAGCAACAAACGATTTGTTAAATATAAAATGCTGAAGCTGAGCTACTCAGAGGGCATCAACACCGATAAATATTTACTTGAAAATATAGTCAGACTTGAAACTTCATTGAAATGCTAAAGCTTTGTTTGCTTCCCACTCCAGCACAGCTGAAACAACAAAACCAGTCAGACAACTTCTTTTTTTTTTTTTTTTTTTGGTCAGGTATGTGCTGAATTACTGACAAAAAGCTTTGGGGTTCTTAGAAGAGCTGCAGCACCCAAGGGATTGCTCCAGCTCCAGACAGAATGATTTCATTTAACTATCTTGGGTGCTCCTTTTGTGTTTGCCTTTTAGGGGCTGGGCCTGAACGTGGACCTGTTTTGTGGTCAGACACAGAATTTAGTGTGAAAACACTACCGGGACACCCTTTTCCAACACATTAAAAGGTTTACAAACGAGAGTTCAAGGTTTTAATTTGTGAGTGTAAAGTTTGTTTTTGCTGTACACCTCCCCCTTCACATAAATGAGGACCGTGGAGATAAAAACTGGGTTCTCTTTTCTCCACTCCCTCGTTTGTTTGTTTTCTGGATAAAATGACATTTCTGACATTCCATGGTGGGTTGTAACATTTTGTAGAATCCTCATGTTTAGTAACTTCATTTTTTCAAGGTTTTAGAACCTTTTTTTTTTTTTTTACAAGCTTTCTAAAGAGATGTTTAGAATAGCAGTAATTACACAAGTGCAAACTTCCATAAAGTATTTTTACACCTCTTCTGCAGAACTGCTAATGCCAGCGAAGTGCTACTTCTGCATTTTACAGATGGAAACCTTCAACACAGATCCCTGGAAGCTACCTGGGCATTTATCTTTCCATCTACATCCCAGGCTGTGTGCTGGGAGTGGTTAGGGTCAGGTTGCCTAACCTGAGCTCATCCAGGCAGATCCCATCCTCCTGCCCTTACCTGGCTCTGGGGGTTCCAGCTGGAATCAGAGCTCCATGGACACAGATGGAAGAAGAAATCTCAGTGTGTAAAGGAGAAGGAGCAATGCCTTAGACCCTCCTGAACACAATTAGAGGATTTTTTCTTCCTTCTGATTCTTCTCATTGCTGTTGGTTACCTGTGTTACCTGAACTAACCCAGCAGCAGCCAGTCTATATCATAATACTGTTCTTATTTCACTGTGGTATAAATGTAGATTAAGTTTCTACTGCTCTTGTGCTTAAAAGAATTTATTATCTTAGCCCAAAGTAATCCAAACTGGACAAAGATCATAGGTCAAAACAGAAAAATGAAGAAGTCTAAATAAATTAACTATTCCTATTTAGAAGAGTGTGTGGGCACAGGACAAGGTGAATGGCTTCAAACTGACAGAGAGTAGGGTTAGATGGGATATTGGGAAGAAATTGTTCCCTGTGAGGGTGGGGAGGCCCTGGCACAGGTTGCCCAGAGAAGCTGTGGCTGCCCCATCCCTGGAAGTGTCCAAGGCCAGGTTGGATGGGGCTTGGAGCAACCTGGGCTAGTGGAAGGTGTCCCTGCCCATGGCAGGGGGTGGAATGGGATGATCTTTAAGGTCCCTTCCAACCCAAACCATTCTGGGATTCTAAAATTCCCAGTATTCCCAGGTAAACTGATCTTCCAGCTGAGGTGAGGGGAGTAGACATCCCACCTGCTGAGATGCTTGGAAAAAGCAGAGCTGACCAAGTTCCACAGTGTGGGAAAAAGTTCTCACACTCTGAGTTCTATATCCTGTCTTCATGGTTTTAATTTTTCCTTTTAGCTCTGCAATACCAAAACACACCCGAACAACACCCAGACACAAAAACCAAACCAGGGAACAAGAGAGATGTCTCAGCCCTGGTAGGCTTGCTTTGAATTAAACACAAAGAGTTTCATAAAATAGTACGAAAGTCATGACACTATGACAGCTTGAAAGATAACAGTTGTTTACAATGTGGGGTGCAGGGTGGGGAGGGCTCCAGCACAACAGTCCTTTGGGTTCTCTACCACTGACAGAACATGAAGAAATTGGAGAAAGACAATATTTTTTTAAAGATGAATATCATCTGAACAGCACACACACACTAAATGGACTGAAAAGCATTCCATGTTCCACAGACAGTACTTCTGCAGAGAAGTTTTTGTGCAAGTGTTTTCCTGGCTGGGTATCTCAACTCCCCCTTTTCAGAAGGAAAAAGGAGAAAAATAGAAATTAATGCTCTGTGTGTTCCTGATAATACAGAAAGATTCTCTTTTGTTTCATACAAAAAGTGTGGTGATGTATACCAGGATGTTGGTGACTCAAAGGCTAGATTTAATATTACTCAAAAAACACCTGTAAGAGATGGGGAAATAAAACCTGCAGAAAAGATGCATTAAAAAATCATCTGGAACCCTCACTAGAAATTCTCACCCCCACAAAACCGGACAAATATTCATGGTTTGCCTATTTTTCTATAGCTTTTTCTTTTTTCTCTCCTGTAAAGAGCTTTTTAAATGGCTGACAGAATAATAACCATCAGCATCAAAGTGTGTCCCTTTGATTGCTGTGCCATGAGTTCTCAGGTGAGGGTTTCCAAATAAAGCACAATACAGGCATTCAGAGCCCCACAAGGCCACACTCACTACAGTAGGAAGCAAACCCGTTAGACTTTGACCCTACAATATGAAATCATAAACTGAGAGCATTTAGGGACAAATGTAGCATCTTATTCCACATTTATTGCCACCAACTGCAATAAAATAAAGATGAATGGTAGGGATGAAAGGCTTCTGTTGGGAAGAGTTGATCATATCAATGCCTCAAGTGTTTGGCAGTGTCCAAAAATGACAGCCACAAGCCACAGGGCAGCAGAGAAGTGCAGGGAATGTGTCATCTGCCTTTTAGACAAACTTTCAGTACATTAGGAACACTTGATATCAAAAAAACCCCTTTAATTCTCCTTCTGAAGCTTCCTGTTGGGGTATTCACACCTCGTCCTGCAGATTTACAACCTGCTGTATTTAAAAATGAAACTACAAGATTAATGCTGTTTTTGAGGCAGTTTTTTAAAAAAAAATAACATGTTGTTCTGGGACACAGCAGAAACTCCAGAGCGAATCTGCAGAGCTGAGTTTCTAAAGTGATGTTCATAGGAGACTGTGACACCTTTAGAAAGTGGCATAAGTGCCTTGGCATTTTGAAGACGGGCTGTAGGAACCTCCTGGCATTTTGATGTGCATAAATGTACTTTTTCTCTGTCTTGAAGCACTTTAGGGCTTCTGAAATGGTAGTGGAACGGTGGAAATGGCAGATTTATGTTGTATTTTTGGCCAAAGCAAAACTAAACCCCAAATTATTTATTGGTGGGTGTTTTCCCCATCCACCTAATTTTTCTGGGAGATTATGATGATATTATAAGGAAGACTCTCCACCTGCAAGTAAAAACCTAAAGGTAATGAGTGGGTGAAAAGACTCACCAATGTAAATATTAAACTGCAGAGGAAGACAGTCCATCTTGATATGAAAAAGTCAACCAAAAAGCACAATGCCAGAGGGTCAAACTGTGCAATCTCAAGAAAAAAGAGCATGCTGAAACCCTTTGGATGCCATGAAGATGTTGATAACAGAGGATGAGGAGGCCACCTAGGCCTTAATGATCCCTTTTTCATAATTTGAGAATGTCAGCTGTGCCTTCTTTTCCCGGGGTGGGAATCCGTTATTAATATTTACAAGCAGTTCTCTGGTAAGCTGGTAAAGGCTCATAATCACAATCAAATTACTGTACTCCTGATGGTACTCCATAAGATGAGCACTTTATTAGGGAACAAAAGCTTCCAGAGAGATTATTTAATGATAAGCACATCAGTTTCTTTAATACTTTAATGGCAATTGCTAGTGAGACAATTATTTTTCTTGCCCAATGATTTTTCCTCCCCTAGTGAGAACTGTTGTACTCAATGCTTAGAGCATAATACAATTATTCAGAGTTCATTGATAGACAATATTGCTTCTCCTTTCATTAAACCAGATTTGTGCATCTGTTTGAACAAGGATGTGTAAATCATCAGCCACGCAGTACAAAGGTTTTTTTGGGTTTTTTTTGTTGTTGTTTTTTTGGTGTTTTTTTGTTTTCGTTTGTTTGTTTGTTTTTGTTGTTGTTGTTTTGTGGTTGTTTTTTTTTTTAAACAAGGAAGGAACAATATGAACCTGGCACTACTCAATGGATTGAGGAAACCTGACTCCTGGTAGCCTGAGCAAAACTCTATCTCCCAGCACATCTGCTCCGCTTCCCACATGTCACACAGGGACAATTCTTCCCCGGCTTTCCAGGAAGCTTTGAGAATTTAGAGCTAAATAGTAGATGACTTACACTCTTTATAAACTCATCAGGCAGTATTGAGGACAACAAGCAAGGACAAGACATAATAATATGGCCAGAGTGATAGTATGAGTAATATCAACACAGTGCCTCTCACTGGGGCAGGACAGAAGGAGTCATCACCTAGAGAGGGAATTTAAGGGATCTGCTGCACTTGGGATATCAAAGCAGCCTTCTCCTCTCGTCTGAGCTCTCCTCGTGGCACTGCAGAGCAGCATTAACTCCACTGGATGATTAAAGACGGCGTGGACCAATTTTTCTAAAACCTTATAACTCTTCTTCACAAAAATTTATTAATTCTGAAGCCCTTTGATTCTGTGTGGCCTGTCTGCCCCATAAAGCCCTAGTCCTATTTCAAGTGAAGTTTAGCATCCAGAAGAGTGGGAAAAGCAGTCCTGATGTCGAGCAAGCAGACCAAGGAAGTCCTTTTGCTGACTATTCAATGTGGCACCAGCAATTACTGCCAGTAATGAGAGCAAACAGGCTCACACATCCATCTGCAGTTGGATCATTGCAGGGCAGCACAGAATGCTGTTTGAGTTTCCCCTCTGTATGTTTTTTGCATGTGAGGTGCAGATAAAGATCTTTTCCTCTGTTTCAGGTTTGCAGGGTATTCTTGTGTAATGGCCAGACCTGTTTGGTTACAGATTCTTCTGTCTGTCCTGATTAATGTCCTTCTCTTTGGACCCCATGAGGGAATCTGGGAAGCTTTTGGTGCTTTTTAGGCCATTTGTTGCATTATCTGGGCTGTCATTCTCCATTTCAGCTGTGGATTGCTCAAACCCCAGCAATCTACACTGTGCATTGCTTAAGGTTTCACTCAGCTCCTCTGTTCTCCAGAGCAACTTTTCTTTGAATGGGTTCTGAAACCAATTTTAGGAATAATCAACTGTTACAAGAGCATACTGTAGATTTCCCAACGTCTCTTCAGTCAAGGATTTCACGTCCTGTGTGTGCTGGGAGCCAAGAAAAGCACGGCTCTTACAACCTCCAGATGATTCCGGGCTTGTGAATTCCCTATCACCTCATATTAGGGAACAAGAAATCCTGGATGCTTGTCCATTTTTAAAAGGAAGAGACAACATCTAGTACACAGTACCAGCAACAATGAAAAGAGCATAATGTGCAGACATTCCAGGCCCAGCGTGAGGCAACACAGTGGTAGCAAAGTCTCTCCTGGGGACAAAGTAACTACCAGAGTGGTTAGATATTCATTAATTCCTAACAACCTCAAGAAAATAAGCTCAGTACAAAATGAGTTACACCTGTCCTGGGGAGTACTGTTACTGTAGACTGAAGAACTTGGGAACACAAGGCATGAAAAGGTGATTAAATAAAGTCACTTTGATGTGACATCCCCATAGACACTGTTGCTGCAGCAACAAGACCTTTAGTTCCTCCAGTCACTTAAAGATAAATAATACTAGGAAGAAAGAGACTTTGCTTTGTAAGCCACGATGAAGTTTTCAGAAAAGAACATTTTTCCCAATAAGAACTCAGGGTGAGTGTTGTCTGCTCATGACACATCTAGCAGGTGTAAGCACTGCAGTGCTGGAATCACAGCCTTCTTCCTCAGCCTTATTCTGAGCTGGTTCATCCTCCTATTAATTACCAGCTTCCCCTCACCCCAAATAAAATACAAGAGGAAAAGAACACAATGCATTTGGCTACTATGTATTATTTTTGAATGGCTAATAGAGAAATGGGGGTGAAAAATGAAAAGTATATTTATTACTGCTGTTTGCTATTAGATTTGACAGATAGCATTTGCCTCCAACCTTTCAAGCCAGAAGTGGAACAGATGTTCATGAAAAGCCAGTTAATTTCCTGCCATTTGTGAACTGATTAGAAACTGAAACATTAGCACACTGACACTTCTTTATTTTTAATCTTGCTCATGTTTTGAAAGGAAAAGAAAAGAACCACCGGGAGCTAAGGTCTGGTTTTCAGATAGGAATAGCTGCACATTTTTGTTTCCTCTTTTAACCCAAACCCTCTCTGTTAAGGAAACAGAAAAAAAAGCAAAGCTGAGGCTGCACAGCCAGTAGCAACTTGGTGCTGCAAACTGTCACCTTGTGCAGCGCCAGGAGGGAATGAGGAAGAGCCAGGCTGTGCTTTCACACACACCTCTCTCTTCTTACAGCTGCTAAGTAAATGCACAAAGCCTCTACAACCGGTTTCCAACAGCTAGTAAACAGGCAGTTATGCTTGTACAGGTCATTGTCAAAAACTAAGCGTTCTGCCCTAGCATGAGGAAGAAGGAATGAGGAACTTTCCCGGGTTTAGTTTTCAGCAGTGTTGTTACTGCGTTCAGAAGAGGCCAAACAGCTTTTTAATAGTTCCCAGAACAGAAATTCAGGCCCAAATACAAATCTGGTAGAAGCAGGTTCAATTCCATTCAAAACTGAACGGTGGCTCCAGATCTAATTCAAGGACAACTCACTTTTGTTATAAATATTTATGTACTATTATTAATCCCAGTGGGAGAACTTTGGGCATGCATTATCAGTTATTTATACATTCCCTGCCCCAAGAAAGCCGAGGCTTTTACTCTCTCGGGTCAGATGCAGCAAGTTATTCCAAAGTAAAGCCGGTCAGAAACTTCCTGACAAAGCGAGGTTTTGTTGGATAATCACAATTTGCTAAGCCTGGAACATGTTATTTAAAACATCCCGGGGTTTGACGAACAGGCACCAAGGCTGGGGAGGGTCCAGCCCAGGGCTGGGGCAGCTGCTGAGCCACTCTGGTTCCTTCCCGCTTTCCCTGCTGTCCTTGTCAATTTTCCTGGTGGGATGTGGAGCCCGAGGCACTGCTTTTTAGAAAACTTCATCGTCCCAGAACCCAGAGCAAGTTGAAAACCAGTAAGCAAACAAAAACGGGAAAGAAATCCTTGAGAACTGGAAACGCTGCTTTTCAAGGCAGCTGTACTGAAGAGTAAGCACAACAAAACCAAACAATATCTCTGTATACAAACCCAAGAATTAAGAGGAAAATCAGTCAGGAAAGATTCTCCCCTGGGTCAATACTGATTATATATCTGTTATATATCTTTTGCCCACGTCGTGTGCACATCTACAAGTAGAAAAGCACGTGCTTTCAAGCACTGAACATATACTTTGCTCCTCTTTGCTTATCAACAGCCTGGACAGTGGAACTGTGCTCAAACAGAGGATTCAGTGAGTTGTGTCTGAGTGTGTGTGTGTGCACATGTGTGTGTGCATGAAGTCAGAGCACAAAAATCACAGAAATGCAAAGCTGGCACGCAGGGAAAGCGGTGGAAAAGTTTCACGTTGAAGGACAAAAGCTGGTGTGTCCCCCACCAAAATGTTCTTGCAGTTCTTCCACCCAAGGTGCGCCTTTCTGTGTGCATCTGGAAAGGTATGTCATTGTTCCTCTGACTGGGTTTCATGTTTTAGTAACAGGTGGTTGGACTAATCCTCAGAAAACAGCCCTCACCACACAAAGCCCAACTCCTTTTGAATGCTGCTTTTACCACACTGAATCAGCACACACCCAGCTTAAAGGTTATGAAACCTCCCCGGTGAAACTATCCAAGTGAGTTACCTCTCCCCCAATACAGGAGCAGTGAGGATGTTACACAAATCATCTCGGCTGGGTTTTAGCCTAAACCTTTAGGCCACACCTTCAGTTGGAATCAATCAGAGTAACTAAACTGATACCAGCAGGGCAATACACGTGCTGAAGATTAAAGTAACTGCTAAA
This sequence comes from Lepidothrix coronata, assembly GCF_001604755.1. Classification (NCBI taxonomy): domain Eukaryota; kingdom Metazoa; phylum Chordata; class Aves; order Passeriformes; family Pipridae; genus Lepidothrix; species Lepidothrix coronata. The sequence goes on from NW_016690229.1 coordinate 1,341,557, forward strand.
TACAGAGTTTCCATTATCTCCCAGAATTTAGCCCTATTGACAAAGTTTTGCTAAAAGTGCACAGTTCCCCTTTAAATTCCTTTCCTTACTCCACTTTCAAGTTTTCTTTACTTTTTAATTCCTTTCTTCTTCCTACTTCTACTACCACTCCTCTGCTTCCTCCCTCTCCTGGGGGAGGGGAAAGGGAAGAATAAGTGCTTTGTTGTTACTCCCCTCCCCCAGCTTGTAAAGTTTTCTTCTCATATCCCACTGGAAAATAGCATTTCCCCAACCATTTGAAAAAAATACTGCAATTTTTAATTGACAATTGGATGTTTGAAAAAGAGAAGGGGTGGGGGGAGGAAAGCAGGCTTTGTGCGAGAAGGAATGAATCCTTTTTTTTTTGTTGTTGTTGTTGGCCACGTGATGTGTAATAGTGCAGGGCAGGACTCGGCATCAGGAGCCTCCAGTGATCGGATCACTCCCACCGGGGGGAGCCGAGAAAACCGAACTAATTGAAAAGTGAGAGAAGCCACTGCAGCTCCATCTTCCTCAATTACTCACTTCGAGGCCTTTTAGGGTTTTACTTCTCTATTCTGCAGGAATTTCCTATTCCCAGCTATTTCAGTCGCTTCCCCTGCCCTTCCACTTTATGAAGTGATCAGCTGCTAAACAATTCCCACTGACAGGAAACACCATTACTGCACTTGAACACTTAATGTTCCAGACAGGAGGAAATGCAGGGCAGCCTCCCTGCCTACTCACAGACCATCCTAATATCAGTTTAAAATTCCAAGCAGTCTCTCTGGTATTATCTACTTACTCCTCTCTCAGCCCTAACTCCTCTCCAAAAGCCAGTCTATTGTTTGAAAGGGGCAATTTATTGTCTTACATAAGGCCAACTGCATAATGAATAATTTCACATAAATCGTAAGTGTGCTTAAATTAAATCACCATTGAAGACCCCGGGAAAAAAAAATCAGTATAAATCACTAACTAAATTTAGAGTCATTCAGGAGCTCTGAACTGAGAGGGAGGGGATTGTTAAATAAAAAAAAAAACAAACACAACAACAGCAAGAACACAGGATTGATTTGCACAACTGTTGTAACCTTTAGAGAGCTTTCAATCTCTTAAAAAGTCTCAACACTTTCAATTTTTTTAAAAAAAAGTTGCTTCATTTCTGAGTATGTTTTAATATTTCTGCATGAGTCACTTTGATTTTAAAAAATTCCCCCTTCCCCCTCCTTAATTCCCATCTGTTTGTAGAGCTCTACTGCTAACTCAGGGAATAGAAGAGTAAAAAGGCTTCTAGGTAAATTAATTTATTAAGAAAAAAACAGCAGAAAGGTTGAATGCATTTAATTTGGTAAGATTATGACTAAGGGAGGATATGATAAGAACTTAAAATATTTGATGTGTGTAAACTTTAAAGGCTGGCATGAAATAGTGTGGGCTGAAATGAAATTAGGCTGAATAACAACAGTCTCCTAGACTATGGAATATTTTGCTAACAGGAGCGGTGTTTGAATCACTTCAAACTAGACGGGACAAGGAAGAGGAGAACACACTCCATGGTTGGAGCCACAGCTACATCAAAGGGTGATTTTCAGCCTGTGAGTCACCGTGACAGCTGTGCCCCGCTGGGAAAATGCAGATCACAAAGCTCAGGATGGAGCACATGAGAGCCAGAGACAAAGCTTGCTCTGTCGAGGAGAGCTGGACACAGAGAGTCTTCAGGGGAGGGATCAGCCAGATCCAGAGTGGGAGCATCTTTAGGACACACAAACCGTCTCCCTCAAAAGTGTCTCCAGCAGGAGACCAAACGATGCTCCCAGTCCCTTCCACTCTGGAAGTGCAACCAACTGCCTACAATGAGGCAAAGAAAAAAGAGAACAAACCCCAAACACACCACCACCCCACCTTCTCTATAAACAAAGATCTTATCCCAGAAGAGCTTTGATCCTGAACCGCAGAAATGATCCAACACTGAGTCCAGTACAGACTCTCCTTCTGGCAGTGGGGCCACATCCTGATCTCTGAATAAAACTCCTTACTCCCAAAGAGTTATTCCAGCAGAAGTGTTAAATAAGTATTTTCTAAGAGTTGATTTTCACGTATAAATAACCTCACATGTCCAGAGCACAGAAGAATCCTGAGATGACAGGGAAGGAAGTGGAATTTGCCCAAACTTATCTCACTTTCCTTTTAAAAATAGTAACGTTAAAAAATTGCACCTATAGCCTACCCAGTAGAAAATGCTGTTTAAAATCAGGGCATTGAATGAACATGAACAGAGGCATTCACTGATTTACACTCAGAGTCTGTGTATATGACAGAAAACTGAAGTTTCCAAGCATTGTTTTGTTATATTTATGTTGCATAAGTCCAACCTAGTCGTCAAAGCCTGGTGTAATCAGTAAAGTTTGCTGTCATGATTTGTCATGTTTATACACTTCAGGTAACTCTCTCTCTGTTTAAATGACCCAAGTGAAAGTGTTCCAAACAGGCTCCACAAAACTAAAGGCCGTGACAAGAGAAATCCCCTTTCTTCCTTCAAAATAACTGCAGCTGGATGTGACCCATGACCAGTTTCATATGTTTCATACGAACTTCACTTTCATCTGAAAGCAAATGGGAATTTGGTCATTCTTATTGTCTTACTGAGGCAGGGCTACTCCTGGTGCACTTGCAGGGAAGCCCACCCTGCTCTAACAGTGATGAATGTGGCCATTTCAAAGGCATGAATTTGTGCAAATAATGGTGTACTAGCAAATCCACCTAAAAATCAGATATATTTGTTTTAGGCACTGCAGTTTCAAATGGTAGAATTCTATTCTAACCAAATTATACCAAAATTCATTTAGTCCTTCCCCCTTTCTCAGAAAGAACTAAACCCAGAAAATAAAACTACAGTTCTGAAGAAAGTTTGACTTGACCTTGGATTGAGAGATCTTGAATTACTGTATTTATTCCAAATGTTAAAAAAACCCTCACATATTTAGACTTGAAAACTCTGTGGTTTTCTTTTTAGAATAGATAGCACTGTAGTCTAAACTATAAAATAAATAGACAAAAACAAATTCCAAGGGATTTTTTTTTTGCTAACATTCATTTAAAAGAAACCTTGTCAAACTATTCTGCTTTTGACCTGAACAGAATTCTGGTTACAGTGGGGTGATTTCACAAAGCACTTTAAGTCCAAGAGTCCTGCAGATAATCAGCTCTTGATTTCCTCTGGGTGAATTACCCAATTTGCAGATTACACCAGACTCTGCCACCTCCAGGAACACCCTTTGCTGCTGAGGGAGTGCACAGAGCACAGGCTACCTGCCTGTCCTTATGGACTGCTTGATGATTTAGAGGGTTTGAAAACAGGAATTTAATGTATATCATTGTATTATTCTTATAAGCTGACATCTATTCTCTGTGATGGGTTTTTCTTTATGTCTCCCCCCTACCCTCTTAATTTCCAAAGGGAGCTACAATCAGCAAGTCCAGTTTTGTCAACTGGCTGTGAGTTTGCTGACAGACACTGCTTGAACATTTGCTTTCCACTAACCACACCTTTATAAAAATACCTTTTATGAGCAGACACAGAATTAGTTTTGCAACATTCAGTTTTAGTGTGATCTTACCTTGTGGTCTTTCATTTTAATTTAAACTGATATTAAAACTGTGGCTGAGATTATTAAAAGCAGTGTTATGTAGGCTGCAGGAAACGAATCTCTTCCTCAGCCATCATTCATTTGTACTACTTTTCTCTATTTTAATTCAATTACTAATAGACAATAAATAACACTGGGGCCACAACAGCCTGCCCACCACAAGTGAAAGGTGCTATTTTGGTATGGCCAGAGGGACCTGCAATGTTCCCGTGGCCTTCCACAAGCAGTTTGATGTCTAATTTAAATTTACTCCTCCTGCAGAGCTGCCTCCATCTCTGAGGTCCCAGCACAGGGAGGATGTGGAGCTGTTGGAGCGAGTCCAGAGGAGGCACCAAGATGATCAGAGGGATGGAGCAGCTCTGCTGGGAGGAAAGACTGAGGGAATTAGGATTTTTCAGCCTGGAGAAGAGAAGCCTTTGGAGTCACCTAACTGTGGCCTTCCAGGACCTGAAGGAGCTACAGGAAAGGAGGAGAGAGATTATTTAGAAGGACCTGGAGTGACAGGACAAGGGGGAATGGCTTCAAACTGACAGAGAGTAGGGTTAGATTGGGCATTAGGGAAGAAATTCTTGGGCTGTGAGGGTGGTGAACCCTGGCACAGGTTGCCCAGAGAAGCTGTGGCTGCCCCATCCCTGGAAGTGTCCAAGGCCACGTTTGACAGAGCTCTGAGCAACCTGGTCTGGTAGAAGGTGTCCCTGCCCATGGCAGGGGGTGGATGGGACTGGATGATCTTTAAGGTCCCTTCCAATCCAAACCACCAGTGATTCTATTTTGGTGTGTGCAATTCGAGGCACTGTGGCAATACCCACCCACCTCCCCTTGGAGCTGCACAGCCTTTATATGAAACCCTCAAAGTGCCTTTCCAAAGGGAGATGAACAAAGTGCCCCGTGATACAACAAATGAGCAACTGCCCAGATGTAGCTTTTAAACCAAAAGGTGCATAAAGCATTACCAAAGAACTAAAACCAAGAGAAGAAAAGATTTGTGCATCCTTGTTCTCCGGAATACTGAGGAAAAGTAGCTCCATTGTGAGTCCCAAAGCCAAACATGTTTTGGATTGAACAGTCAGAAGTGAAAGTGTTCCTGGGTCAGTTCTCAGCAACCGGGTTTTTATTTGCATAATAGATCAGATAATTTTCAAGACCTGAAAATCTCTTATTTCAATTGTCAAACAGGAAACAGAAATAACAGAATGTGACTTGTGGCCAATCATGTGACAAAAAAACTGAACAATGTCAACCTCCTGCTGGACCATCTACGGAAAAATCACAGGACACAGTTTGTTTGCACAAGCTGTTTGACAAATCACTGTGAACAAATCAACTTGAATCAGGTGATTTCAAATGAAAAAAGGGTTAAATTAGATTATTCATGATAATTGTGATCAAATCTGTAAGTGGATTCTTTTATCTAATTCGACAAAATATTACTTTTCATCTAAACAAACTACCCAATGCCTACATTTAAGGCATTTAATACTAAAAGTGAGACATGCAGAGTGATGTTTTAAGTGAAGAAAAAGAAAGTTTTGAGCATGTTGCACACTTCAGATTTGGGTCACTTATTTTACTCAGCCTGGTCTGCTCTTTCCAAACCCAAACCTGACTCTCACTGACGTTATAAATGTCACTTGCCCTACCCCAGATACTGTGAGTATTTTTTTTCTTTCTGAGCACACCAATATTCAAAACCACCTTCTGTGTGGAAACAAAATCAGCAATTTCTCTTTCTATAGCCACCTCTGAGACAGATAACACCAACGGCTCCCGGCCCAAAGAGGCAGGAGCTTTCAGATACGTTATCAGTCACCACACACAGGCTGGGGAGAGCCCCCCAAATCTTCTGGACGTATCACATTCCAGAATTAGAGTTTCTGCCTCGATTCTGTTGTCACTTGGTAGGCTTTGAAGGAGGAACTGCTGCTGTTCCTGCTTCACAGAGTAAACCACCCTGCAAAATATCGATTGCTCAGCTCCAATAAACCACTCTGTGCCCTGCAAACTATATTCTTGGCTGCACTTGTTAGATTGTTCTTCTTCCAGCTCTCTCTTTCTCCCCCTCCAGAGTTTTATTTGCAAGCCTAAAAGAAGTGATTTCTCAGAGCACAGACATGCTCTTTCTAAGAATACTGGTATCTTTTAAGACAATCTGCAGCAGGATGATCAGAAAGCCTTGCTGCATGTGGGAAGGTGCATTTCACGAGCCTCTCACGACACTGCCTGTGCCACGAGTGCCACTAAAACCAGGGCACAGGCCCTGGGAGGAGGTGAACGCTGCATTTATCTGGTCTTTAAGCTCTGATAGAGTATTAGCTCTGTGTGATCTTTATTAGAAGCAAGGAAACACTATGGAGTTTGTCAGGCAGATGTGGAATAGTGCATGAGGGGGTTTGTTTTGTTTTTTACTCCTAACAAGTTCTGTGTATCTGTGTCCAGCATGCATTTGGTTGTGCTTTTTATTTCAAGCTTTCACTCACTCTAGTGGGGTTGTGGGTAGAAAGGAACTACCTGAAAATGTGCCCTCTTTTGCTCTGCTTTTTACTGTCCTGCTGTTCTTACTGTCCACAGCTTTTACTGTATCTGCTCGTACTGTGCAGGTACATGAACACTGAGGGGAAGCACATAAACTAGATTTATGCTGGTTGCCCAGACTGATCCTGGCGGCACTCCCTGTTTTATATAATAAATTAATATCTCCCCATGGAGGAAAAGCTGGAAGTAGCTTATCACCAAATCCTAAACCACAGGCAGGTCTCCATCCCCACTCATTGCCGCCAACTCAGAATTTGCTGTCAAACCCCTTTTTATGGCTGCCCCGACTTGTTTGGCCTTAAATAAATGAACTTGAACACAAAAGCAAGAAGGTTTCTGTCAACCTGTCTCCTTGTGCCCACAGTGGGCTTAGGACCATCCCATGGGCTCCACACTGAGACTTTTCAGCCCCAGCCAGGTGAAGATGTGCATCCATGGTCTTTGCACATCATTCCAGCAGTGGAAGTGGGACCCTGCATCCATCCTGGGCACTGTTCCACACTCCCTACGCACCCAAAAAACCACAGAGCTGTGTCACCTCTTCCCTTCCAAGAGGATGACTGACTTACAGGAATGGCATCACTGATAATGTTTGCCTGGCACAAATGCAACAGGAAAACCTGAGCAGGTTATCCCACCCTTCCTTATGGCAGGCAAAGCTATAGGGAAACATAATACTTTTTACTAGGCCAACTAGCAAATTATTTTTCTCCTTTTAGACTGTGTTAAAAAAGTAAATAAAAATCTTTCTGGCTCTGGTAACTCAGCCTTCATCCATCACATGATTCAAACTCATGGAAAGTCAGAAATATATCCCAGGGATATACACAGCACAGCAGTTGTAAAGGACAAGGACCTCAAATTAAATTTAGGGTTTTTTTCCTATTATCTAAGTACATTCCTTCTCTTTTAGCCTGCGAGTTGTGATTAAAGGGTGAACTGCTAATTGCTTCAGCCAACAGATTTAAATACTTATTCTTGTCACAAAAGAAATCTCAGAGCAGTGATGTGCCAGTCAGAACCCACTGAAGAACCCGAACATTTGCTTCATTCACACAAAGATTTGCTCTGGATCCGTGTCTCACACCTGCCTGAACCAGAGTGCTGACACTGAATACCAGGAACTTCAGACAGCAGAGGAGTAGGAACATCCCTTACCTTTAAAGAGAGAGTTCTGAATACACATTTTCCATTATTAAACTGAGATTATATATTAGTCAGTTTTAGAAGGGTTTCACCATTTCCAGCCCCAGGAAACATCATAGTTCCTAAAAGCTGCAGCCTCAAACCAAAACCCTGTTGTGTGAACTGTTGGACAAAAAGACTTTATAAAGACAATGCCTTCTCCAATTCACATGGAGAATGGAGGAGATTAAAAGCTTCTCTTTATCCTGAAAGGATGCAACTGATAATGCTCAAGGAGTGCACTTTTTAAACCCAGATGAGTTTTGTACTGGAAATAACACCAGAAACGCTGGCAAATTATTTCTCAGCTTCAGCTTAGGGCAGGACTGTGAATACTTTGGGCCAGTGCAGCCTGCAGGGGAAGAATACTTCCTTTTAAAAGCAACCGATTCCGTGGCAGCTCTTCTGCTGAAGTTACATGACAAGTAAATGATCCCAATTGTCCCAGTATGTGCAGCATTAATAACTCAGCTGTCTGTCCAAGCTCAGCTTATCGTGACAGGTATGACTGTGCTCCTGTTCTACTCATGCAGTTCTGATTGCACACAGTATTTAATTAATTATGTACATAACCAGGCAATTATGTATCTCACAAAGCAGCTATGCAGTTATCTGACTTCCACAGGAACTGAAAGGACATAACTGACTGTACAACTGTGTATACACTTCAGATATGTAAATCTCCAATCAGTTGTCTTTAACTGTGTTCTATTGTCAGCCATCAACGTGACTTGTTTTTTGTACCAGACACACTTCAGTAACTTCTGTGAGGTAACAGCTTTCCCAGTTGGATGGCAGTGTTAGGAGAGAAAGGTTTCAGTGAGACATTTCATAGGGCTCCAGCAGAAAAGTGAAAGTTGCTTTCTGAGAAGGTTACAGTGAGAATAAACAGCGCAGTTTTTCTTCAAAGCAATGTGGTAAAGAACACAGGTAAGAGTTTCCTCCCCAACAGCCATCTGGCCCAGCACAGGCTTTGTCCCTCTCTTGTCATTAGCATTGTTTTTATTTCGTTCTTAACATGAACAAGGCAGCAAGAGAAGAACAATAACACATTCACAATAGCACAAAAAGTGACTTCCGTGTTATGGTATCGACCAAATCTCTCCTGACCTTTTTGTTTCTTCTGCATTTGAAAGACAAAAAGAGAATGGAGTGGGGAATATATCTTTTCATAAACATTAGGCACTTATTCTCATTTATCCTCTCTCTTTTTAATTTAAAACACTTCTGTGGCACTTGCTTAACATTCAGGTCACAGTGTGCATAGATACATTTTTAGGCACTTTTTTTCTGTCCAATGTACCTCAGTTTTTACAAGGCAGAGGTCTCTCATTTCCCCTTTTTCATCACCCCTCTCCCATTCAGTGACACTCCTTTGCTTTCTCTGCCCCACTCCCAGTCACACATCAGCTTTTAATCAGTGGGATCCCAAAAAAGCACCAAATGAAACCCCATCCCTAGTGAGACCCCAAACAGGAGCTCTCTGAGCCAAGTGTTTGGAATTAAACCATACAGTGGCATTGCTTTATTCTTTGTGAAGGAAGGGAGGATTAACAGGAAACCTGAACAGAGATTAATGGACACAACATCCAGCTGGAGCTGTGAATCCTGAAAAAATATAAAAATAACCCCAGAGTAAAGAGAGGAAGGAGCAGGGAGGTTTGGAGGTGTGCACTGGAGCCCTGTGCACAGCTGGAGTTGGGATAAGCCCCCATTTTGCTGAGGCTGCAGAAATGTTATTTACCCAGGGCACCACTGTGAAGAAATTGCTTCGAAAACATCTTGGAGGGCTCTTTCATTATCCTCCCTCCACGATCAGGAAGATTCTCCTAAAGAAAACATGTCTTGGAGTTCACCAAAATGGTGCCTTGGCTGCAGTGACACCCATCAGCTCCTCCAGGCACCACTCTGCCCTCCCTGAGCTCCACGGAAATTGGGGTCGTGGAGGGTGGGATTATCAGTTTATTTGGGTTTTGTTTTTAGTCTCCAGGTTTCTATGAATGGGACGACAGGAAAAAAAGCCAAACAACGTCTAAGTGCAACTGCTTGAACAGTTTTAGCGACTGAAACGTCCAAGAAACTAAATCCAAGTGCCCTCTACTGGCATTGGAGCGAGAGCTGGGGCTGGATAACGGGGGGAAGGGGGTGGCAGAAAGAGGAGGGAAGTGATATTAAGCAATAGTAAAAGGAAACTGTGTCAATAAAGTGGGTATGGCCTGAAAACTATAATCACATAGCAGAGCTATTAAACTCTGGCAGGCTGGGCTGTTGCTGTAATGCTCAGGACATGCCAAAGAACATATTGCTGGTATGAAAGCAGGGACAAGCCAGGATGTTGAAACAACTTCTGTTTCGGGGGTGGGGAAGGGGAGATAACCAAATTCTTTTTGATGCAACATAACGTCTGTACTTCTGGTACAGAAGACCATTTTGTTTTGTTAGTGGTTTGTTTGTTTGTTTTGGTTTTTCTTTTTTTTTTTTTACCTTTTTTTCCCCCTCCTAATTATTTTTGGCTTTTAAATTTCACATTGGAAAAAATTAGGGAGAGAGGCAAGGAAGAAAACTTTTGATTATTTAGTACTTAATGTCATCAATTTAAAGCTGAGAAAAGCAGTTGTGTAACAATGACATTACCACATGAATCTGGTCCTGGAAGAAATTATATCATGGATGCTTAGGGGAACTTAATCCATGAGGTCCCAGGAACGCTGGGATTGGATGTGTGTGCGTGCACGCACACACTGACAAAACAGTTCATGGAAAATCTGCTTCAGACAGTCATTTTTGGACAGAACAACTCATTCTTGCCCTGTTAGGAAAGCAGCCTGTGTGATTTTATTGGTACCACTGTGCTGACATTTAGTGAATTTGCAAGAAATACTGTGTAATATAGAATTGCAGGGCACAGAGATTTTATTGAGTTCAGTAATCCACAGGATCTGATCAACCGCCTCCATAAAAGTTAAAACAAACCTAACATTATTATAGACAAACAGATTAACTGCAGTGGAACAGCAGGGCTATGTGGAAGAAAAAAATAATAATAATAAAAAAAAAGAAAAGCAGCAAACTTTGATAAACTGGTTCTGAAAAATATATGTAATTTTGGGAAAATAATTTTCAAATGCTGTAATAACAGCAGCAACTTGGTTTTTTTTTTTTTCAGAGTTGCTGAAGAGGCCGTGGCAGAAATGGAGTCACTCAGCATTCCCAGGACACAAAGGCTGGGGGAGCGGAGCTGGACGGGGATGGGATTCAGCTGCTCCACGAGGAAGCAACTCGGGGAAGTGACAATATTGTGTGTTTTTCTGCCAGGAAGGCAGGGGAGGAGCCTGCCCTGCACGGCCTGAACAGAGCTGGTGGGACAATTGCAAATCTGTGCACAATGCCCTCGTCCCTGCTCCGGCCGCAGTCAGCTTCGGAAACATCAGAGGCCAAGTAATTCCATAAGTGGCTGCAATATTTACTGTGCTGGGAGAGATCTGCAGCATTGCATCTGTTCTGCACTCTGGGATTCCACTAAATTCAGTTTAGGGAATCCTGATGTACACCCATTTAATTACAGGAAAAGCAAGTCAATTTTTGACATCTAAATTATCCCAGCACACGTTGGAACCTGCCCACAAGAGTGACAAGGCCTTGTGTGAACCCAGGTTCATGCATTATAGTTTTTCTTCAAAATAATTAAAAATGTGTTATGCATTTTTAGATTGGAACTTGCAAGAATCACAGAGAGTTCCCAGTAATGAACACAGGATCAGCATAAAAAAAAAAAAAGCTTAAAATCTTGGTTACCTCTCTGATATAAAAATAAATACAAGAATTCTCCTGCTAGGCAGTTTGGTCAGGGTCTCTTTCTGTATGAAACACATGTTGGTATTTGATTACTCCCTTTAATAGTGTCCATCTGTGGCAGGGCTGCACTGCCAATACACATGCATGAAAGCAGCAATCTGATTTTCAATAGCAAGGATTGTTTTATCTGCTTAATCTTTAATATTTTACTGCTGAGAACAGGTCCTGCAGATGGTTCTGCAGCAGCTTGTTTGCAGTCCATTTCAGTGTGAACACCTCCCTTTTGGCACCTTCCCTTTTCCACCTGAGCTGCTCCTTTATGCAGCGCAGCAACATCAGCTTTTATAGAATATTCATCATCTGGCCCAAGCCTAAACCTCCTCGTGGGCCGGATATTAAATCATGAGCAGCTCAGGACTAATTCTGATAATGAAAGTTAAATATCCCACCAAATGCAACAAGAAAACGAAACAAAACAAACAAACAAAACCCACAAAAAAACCAACCAACCAACAAAAAAAAAAAAACCACCAAAAGAGAAAGAAAATGCTTGTCTTGCCTAAGCGTGGACACATCTCACTGGAACAACACCCATGTGTGAATCAGGGCTGTGGTGAAGTGGAAACATTGTCCCTGGGAGACAATTAATAAACCTGGCTTATAGAGAGATGTCTCAGGTGTACACTACACCTGAAAAAGTGAAATCAAAGAATAAATGTAGATATCTTTATACATGTTCTCTGTATCCCTGGCTTTAATGTAAGCAAGCTCGATTACAACTAGGAAGTATGAATAAGTATAAATAAGAATAAAGCATTATCTCATTTGAGGTGTCTGTTTTGAAGATCAACTTGCAAAAACTGCCAAATATAATTTTTTTTCCTATAGACAGTTAACAGCAAAATCAAAATTCAGACTAACACGGGAATAGAAATTTCACTTTATCTCTAAGACGGTTGTTGGTGATAGCAACTGCATTGCTCACATGAGTTTTGATCATCTCAGGCTTCAAACCTTTCAGGAGTACTTTTTGTTGTCTTGGTGGTAGGGCAGAGATCAACTAAATGTGTTAAGAGGAAGTCACACATAAAAAAAGCACTTAGATAAAGGTGATTGATGCGTGGAGCTCAACAATAAATTTTTGATCCTGAAAACATAGAAAATATTCCACAAAACCGGACAGTGATTTGCTCTCAAACTTTGAAATCCAGTTCTAAATTAACATAACATTTTTCAACTACAGTCTTCTGAAGAGTCACCTTGGAGGAGTAAATTCAAGATAAGGTAGAAGGTTGGAAGAATGGTAACAATGCTAATTTGGGGTGACATTTACAAAATCTCCTTGCCAAAGAATCAGCATTCATAAAAGGTTCAGTTCTGTGAGAAATTACAAGCCCAATACCCAAATTTGAAGTATGCATAATCAGTAGTTGCTTAGGGAATTCTTGGCAAACCCTGTACATAAGAACAAAGATACATCTGTGAACAAAACGCTTCAGGAACACTTTCTGCAAAGCCACAAATACTATTTCCATCCTAGAATATAGACATTTACAAGTAATTCTGCCAGTAACCAGTAGTAATTTTAGTACAATGTTTGTTTCCAAGTACTTGAAAGCACCTACTCTTGTGTAAAGGACTGGGAATAGCAACTACCATCTTTACCCTGTCTACAGCAATTCCTTCCCCCCTCCTTGAAGTTAAAAAAATGAGGCACAGACTGGAGGGAACGAGAGCAAGTTTTTCTAAATTCTTCCACTTTCAGCATATGGTTTAGTTTCAGTTTTTTCCAAGCTAGAACAATATGCTTTACGGGAGACAAGATGATGAATGCTTGATTTTGGGTTCAGTTAAAACAAACAACTTTCTCTAAAAGCACATGCTTTGTTTCAAAGTGACATTTGTTAAAAGCCTGGGTGTCCATATTATGTTACATCACTGCAGGTCAGCTCTCCTGACTGACACGCTGACAGGGGACAAGGAAAGGAAGCAGATTTGCCTTAACCCTCCCCTTGCCACATCCCCTGGCTCTGAACACACCAAACTTCAGGTTTCTTTTGCACCATTCCTAAACCTCTTTGCAACAATTAAGGTAGATTACAAACATCACAGAAATAGAGAATTTTGTTTGTTGAGAAAGAATAAAACCACAAACAACCCCCCCGCAAGATTAACCCAAGAAATGATGTTTTATGTCCACTGGCACAGGCAGGTTTTCTGATGCTGACGTGCCAAAATCCACCATCATTTGTCTCTCATACTCAATACAAGCCCTGCTTGGGTCTCAGTGAGGCTTTAGTGACATAACCCCTACTTCCCAGCACATTCCACATGGAAAAGCAACTTTAAAAACCACGCTTGTTATTTTTGTGATGAATGTTCCCACATAGTTCTGGGCTTCGGTGAATTTACATTTTAGCATTGCCATTTACCTTTAATTAAATATTGATAGAGTTGTTTATGATTTCAGGGTTCAAGTTCAGTGGCTAAGTTCACATTTTGGCTTCTAACAAAAAGGTGGGAGAGTGAATGGCTGCACTGGGTTACAGGTGTGCAAAGCTTCCCAAAGGTCAGGTTTTAGTGAGGGGTTGAGCTAAGGCATCACACAACACTTCCAGGCAAATCACCCCACAAGCACCAGGGAAAGCTGAACCCAAAAAAGCTTATCAAGGACTGGTGTCTCCTCAGGAAACTATAAGAGGACTCCCTGTAAAAGGCTGAGCACACACCCCAGATTGAAAGGCAACAAAACCATCCCACATCATCCTGTCTACCCAAAGGGTGGTTGGGGAACACATAGCTCCTACCTGCTCTCATCAAAATCCAGCTCATGTGTTAGCTCTGTCTTCCTTCCCAATCCCTTCCAAAGGAGCTTAAACCTTCTCATCACCTCAGAAATGAGCCCCACCTGGGCTGACTCACCCCACTGCAGTCATTAAACCTTGGTAGGCCCCCTGACACCTGCAGATCCTACCTCAACAGCAGGTTGACAGAGACAAAATCTAGTTTTTCTCTGCAGTTTTACTGGCAGGAATGTGTGGAGGCAAGAAGGTGGGAGAAGAGAGCCAGGACTGATTCCCAAGTATAGTCACAACATCGATAAAAGCCTTTGCAGGGATTTAGTCACACTGGAATTAAATTTGTGTGGCTGTGTCTCTGGCAGGGCTGCTCTGCTCACACAGTTGCAAGCACTTAACTTCAATCACCACAACGCTTCTGGTGTGACCCATTAGTGGGTTCTCTGGGTACAGGGAATTGTTTCTATAACACCTGAGAGCAGGTTCTGCTCCGTGACTGGGGATGTGAATGGAGATACAGCATTTTGTGTCAGTAAATAGGTGTTAATACAGTTCTGTAGCCTTGATTACTGAATGGGATGAAGGATGCCTGCTAATTTGTGCTGCTGGAATTTGAGAGGGTACTGTCTGCTTCTCCTTGCTCTCCTGTTCTGACAGCTGAGAGAACACCTTTCAGCTACCTTAGCTCACACCAGGGCTTTTAGTTTATGGAAATTAATACCTAGAGCTATAAAATAGCTGAAGAGCTAGCACAGGTTTACTCCTGCAAGTCTCCAGTAGTAGTCCAGTAAGAACCACCTGGCTTTAGGAGCTCACCAAGTATCTATTCCTCTAAATGTTTACATGAACCTGATCTCCTCAGCCACGATGTGCATTCACACAGGACATGGTATCACCTCCAGAGTGGTGTCAACAAGCACTTATGTTCATAGATTTTCTAGAAACAGTGTAAACTATGCAGAGATGGGGATTTATGGTGTCCTACAGAGAGGCTGGGTGTGAAGGCTTTGAGAAGGAACAGGTCTGGGATCAGGAGCAGGCAGCAGGACGTCTGCAAGCTCGACTCTGGCTGTTCCTCACAGTGATTGCAGTGATTTCCCACTGCCCTGCTACCCCACACAGGGGGAGGCAAAATCCCACACCTTCTTCCAAAGCCTCTGTTTGTGCCCTGGAAAGGAATCACTGCCTGAATGCAGCACTCAGTGACAACCTGCCCACAGAGGAATCGTGACAGTTTTGGTTTGGGCCTTCCTAAGTGAATGACTGATAGGATGATTCTCAGCTATACCAGACAGACATATGTTCTTATTTCTCTCAGTCTTTTGTTTATCAGAGGCTATATAATCTGTTTGTATAGGAACAGGGCATTTGATAATTATATGCCCTTCCAATGCTGTGAATCAGTGGTTAAAAAAAAAAAAAGAAAAATAAGTTTCAGCTCAATTTTACAAGCAAATTTTTCACAAGCAATCCTTTTCCTTCTCTTATGACAGTCACTGCCAGGGCTCAAAAGCTGCAAAGGGAAAGCTTCCTGTGGTTACAGTGCCTCAACATTCTGGGCTACTTCAGTTTCATTTACTGAAGTAATAAAATTGCAGACTATACCAACTATTTCTCCAATTGACTAGAAACTGCTGACAGAAAAAAAAAGTGAAAACTCTGCAACTTAATCCCCACTTCCCTTCTGTTTTCCAAACAACTCTAATGAAGTAATCACAACCATCCCCAAAATTTGTGGAGCACTGCAACAAAGATGAGTCTGCAAAATTCTAATTACGTTTTAGACGTCACTATGTTCAGGGTCTGTCGTTACCATTCCCTGTGCACTGTGATGATAATAAAGGATCTGGTTCCTATGCTGTGTAAAGGTAGGTGAAGGGGTAATGCCAAATGCTGCATCACCTGCTCACAGTGGGATGTGATAAAGAAGGAATTTGGACTTTGTCCCTTTCCGGTTCCAAGTGGAATCACTCCTGCTTCCTGTGCAGGAGGCTGTTTTCCTCTGCACTTCAGTAGGTGACAAATTTAATAGGAAATGATTAAGTAAAAGCAAAGAGTTTTGATAAGAGGTTTATTTTTCTTCGAGGCTTTTGATAGTTTGTTTTCAGAAAATAACACTTCTTTAAGGAATTTCTACGCATCTTCAGCCTCCGTCAAGGCTGCTGCAGAATTTCCTGTTTTTGTGTTCTCAGAACTGCTAAACTGCTGAAATTGCCAGTAAAGAGCAGGGTGTGTTATCCAGAAGAGGTGGAGTCTATAGCAAATCCAGATTCTTCACTGATATTCTCAAATGAGTGTGTGACTATACAGAAGTTAGAGCTATTCCTCCTCTAACCTCCCAGATGGAGTCAGTTCCCACAGCCCAGCCCGTCTGCACACCAACCCTTTGTGTTTATCCCCTGTCACGCTACCTTTGCCATGGATGAAGCTGTGGATTTTGTTGCTTCAAAGCCATCTGTAAACATTTACATATAAAAAGGTATTAAGGTATTCTTAAAACATGTTCTAAGCCCTGGGTGCAGAGCTCTGAAACACACAAACCCTGGAAGCAGCTTTGCTACTCCCTTACATGTCAGAGCCAGGTCTCGGGGTGAGCAGAGTGAAGAATCTCATACTTACAAGGGGCAAGATCCTGATCAGATTCCCAACTGGAAAGCTGCTCCAGTGTAACACCAGGCTGAGGGTAGATACATGGTCAACAGGGAGAAAGTCTAGATACTCTCAGAGGAGTTTATTGCTCTGCAGACCTCCCCGGGAGTGCAGATCCAGCGTGATGGATGGAGGCACTTAACTCATCAGAACAAATGCTGTCAGCAGCCAGGTGGCCAACAGGAACCTCCCGAGATCCAATTATACAGGATCAAGAGTGCAATTATGGTCTTTTCAGGCACATATTCGCAGGAGCTGGGATTCTCAAAAGCTCCTGGACAGCCCCCCAGGTTTGTCCAGGCCAGAGTGGAGGTGGAGGAGGTGGAGGGGGCCCAATAGCCCATGGACAGGTTTGGGGCACCAGCTGTGGTGTCCCCAAAAAAACCAGCAATGGTTTGGTGCCAGCAACACCTCAGTCCAACAGGTCACGTGCAGCCAGGCCTCTCCCTTTCTGTGACCCCCTGCATGGTTCCTCATCCTTCATGGACACTTTGCAGCCCCCAGTATGCCCCAATATGGCCCAGCAGGGCCACAGCAGCCATCACACACCTACTGTCCCTGAGCACGGGCACAGGAACCCAGCCCTCAGCACTGCCTCAGTGTCCCTCTATCCCCTAAAATGTCAGGGGAAGTGTAACAAGTCTGCCAGTCCCCCTCTCCACCCTGGGGACAGGAGACTTTGGGCAGGTGGTTGGTTGGACATGGAGATGGGCCTGGGACGTGGAGATGGGTGTGGGACATGGAGATGGGTGTGGGACATGAAGATGCATGACCTCCAACAGGGCCCCCTCATAGACACCCCTCAAGAGACAGCCACTAGACAGGCTGGAAAACCACCAGGCTTTTGGGTTTTTTTTGTGGTCTGTAGACAATGCTTACACCAAATAAGGAATAGCTGCTAAAGTGCAATCACCTGGTGTGTGTAATTAGCGGCTGGTTAATGGACGGACAGTTGGGACCGGAGATCATGTTGTCCTGCTGGGGCTGAGCGTGGTGGGGTCAGTGCAGGGCAGCTCTGCCAGGAGTTATCTGTAAAACCTTCCTGAAAGGCAGCGCAGTTACACATCTGGACACCTTCCAGAGAAGAACAATTGAGCTCAGATACACTTCCATGGAGATAATTTGCTTTCAGGTCAGGAGAACCTGCAGCACCCAACCCCTGCGTGCAGTGATGAACTCAGCTCACTGGGGGCTTGTCCTGGGAACAGCAGGATGGACACCTGAGGCAGAGCCAGGAACTCCACCTGGGAACCTGCTCTTGTATTGAGGGGGAGATAAACATCTGTCCATTGGAGGGAAGCACTCCTTACACAAAAAGTAGCAATTTTAATCCATTCCCTTTTATATTTATGAGATATATCTATATTAAGCACTATCTGCTTAAAATTCTTACAAAATGCCTACATGAAACACATCTTAAGATCCTTGAAACAGTCTGAGCTGCTTCAAAAGATCTTACAAGCCAGAGCTTATTTGTTGACAACAGTCTCTAAATGCAATGTATTGCTTTGGCTGCTCTTTTCCTTTGTCTTGGACTGCAGCCTCTTCCAAAGCTTTGATTTCCAAATGACTTGTTAAGCTTTACCGGCCCGAACATAAAAGCTGTACTTTTATGTTTCTTATATGGCATGTGGAATGCGGAAGCTCAACTTAACTGGGGATGCATCTCCTAAGACCTTTCTTCCTCTGGGGGCTCCATGTGTTGCTGCTTTATGAGAAGGCTGACTGGCTTCTTCAAAGCTTGTGTTGTTCCTGTTATCAGAGAGGAATCAAACAATTGGGGCAGTTTCTCAGTGGGAGGCAGTGCCAACACTAACCGTTATTTCATCTGCAATAATAGCTCCGTGGCATGAGGGGCATCTACAGCCAAACTCACTGTTTTTCTTGTTTTTCTGCCAAGAGGATTTCCTGATTCCTGAAATTAGCCCCACTGCCAAGTGATACGGTCCAGTCACGTGGTCAGCAGTCCTAATGGCCTCGGGAATGCAGAGTGCAACCAGCACGGACCTGCTCCTAAGGAGTGGACTGGGGAAGGGTTGCTCTCTTCCACAGAAGGTCTGATCTATCCATAATATAATATTGATATCTACACTGTTTATAATATAGTAATATAAATACAGTCTGAATTTTCATCCTGGAAAAGAGAAGGCTTTGGGGTAACCTAACTGTGGCCTTCCAACACCTGAAGGAGCTACAAGAAAAATGGAGAGAGACTTTTTGCAAGAGCCTGGAGTGACAGGACAAGGGGCAACGGCTTCAAACTGACAGAGAGTAGTGTTAGATGGGATACTAGGGAAAAATTCCTCCCTGTGAGGGTGAGGAGGCCCTGGCACAGGGTGCCCAGAGAAGCTGTGGCTGCCCCATCCCTGGAAGTGTCCAAGGCCAGGTTGGACGGGGGCTTGGAGCAACCTGGTCTAGTGGGAGGTGTCCCTGCCCATGGCGGGGGGTGGAACGGGATGATCTTTAAGGTCCCTTCCAATCCAACCCATTCTGAGATTCTGTAATGTAACTGAGCATATTTTTATTTGAAAAATGCCCAAATACTATTCTAACACAGAGGCAACTACAGCAGTGTGAAGTCAGCAGCTTATTCTCTGCTCTGGTAACACACACTGTGCTGACATCTGGCACTTTCATACCACTGTGTAACCATGGTGGTTGTCTCCCTGTATGTAGCCTTACATGCACTGATTTAATTAAAGCTCCTGTAATGTAGACAAAGCCTAAAACTTCTTTTTTTTCTCTGTGTGTGTGTAGCAGGGCTGGACATAACAAGCCCAGTTCTTCTCTCATGCTGCCGTAACAGGGGATGCACCGGAGTCACTGGTCCCACACAGATGTACAAGCAGGACATTACAAATCAGTTGGAGATCTGTAAACGGTCCCTCTTGATTGATATCACTTTATATGGCATGAGAGGCCCATTGTGCCAGGGAGGGGAACAGAAAGTACCATTAGAGCTGAAGAACCTTTTGTCTGTGCTCCCTGTGCATGGAACCAGCAGCAAGTTTTGGTTGTTCACCCCAAATCTGCAGGTTTGCAAAAGCACAACCTACCTACAGTGGCTCATGGACAAACAAAGCTCTTTACCTCTGTCCTCTCTGACTAGTTAGAACTGGATTTCTGTGGATTTTACAGAATTCTCCCCTGATTTCCAGTTATAATCTTCACTCCAATAAAGAATGAATAACAGCTATTCCCTCCACAGGCAGGGGTTGTATGTGCTCATTTCTGCCTTAATGTCATGTCAATCGTCAGACCACAGGGACATAAATAACAAACTTTGTTTTAAAATTAAAGCAGCAAAGGATCTTTTTTTCCAAAGGATAAGCATTAGTTTATTTAAAGATAAGGAGGTCAAAATATACACTACTGTATCATTCAGATGCTAGTGTGGATTAAAATATCAGGCCTGTGGCTCCCTGTACAGGTTTGCCCAGGACTGAACAAACAGAAATCTTAATTTTCTGTAAAATTTATTAACTACAGTTATTATAGGAGTCTTGTGAAGCAGGGAGGTGCCTGGACAGCTTTGATTTTGGTTTTTATTAGGATTAATTACAAGTACGGATATAAACAAATATCTGAACAAACAACTAAGTTTCCTATGATCTGAGAAACATTAATCCCAGGATTGTAGGTACAGCCTGGTGTTAGGAGTGCACGGGGACGTGGGTGCCCTCTTGTGTTCCTATTAGAACCTTAAATAGCTTTTAATTTGTTATCCCACCTCACCCAGACGAGAGAGACGCTGTCTCAATCACGTAAAGCCTTTACATTTTAGCGTTTTAATTTCCATTAATAACCAATAGGAAGCATAACTTTATAACCACTGATTCTATTATTCTGCAGGCTTTTTTTTTTAGCTAATTTCAGCTCTATTGAGAAACCACAAAAAGTGACTCGGTTGTTTTTACATTTGAGTATAACATTTATCAAAGGAGATTTTTGTTTTTCCTGGCTGCTTTAAAGCTCTCTAAAGCGGAGGGTTTGTTGCTCGTGCCTTGCTGCCCAATCTACATTCTTTTGTCACGTGCATTTTTTTCCTGCCTTTTTTTTTAGTTCACTGCCACCTTCCTACCTTACATACCCTACCCTCTACAGATTTAAAATCATCCACACGACCTCTCTTTAAACATACAACACGTTACTTGCTGATCTTTAGAGTCGCTTTCTAACATCTAAGGAACAAACCCTGTAAATGATATACCTTAAATGATACACCAGTGTTTGCTTTAGCCTCAGGCATTTGATGACAGCCATGTAAAGGAAAGGAATGAGTCATGTCTACTGCAAGGGAGCTCACAGAGAGCTGCTGAGCCTCCAGCAGCCACGTGGAGTCATTACTTGGATTTCCCAGCAGGTAGGATGGACACTGGATCTGTTTGCACCTCTGCATCAGACATCCTTTTGGAACCCTGTGGAATAAGAGAGAGATCTTTAGAAACACTTTCAAATACTTCAGAATGGTTAAGTCTGGAATTTTGTCTTAGAGTTTTGCTAGCAGACGTTTCCCACTCCTTTCACCTCCCTGCTTTTTTTCCTTTGCCCTTTATTTAATATACATAAGCATATGAGCACTACCTGCATCATGAGAATCCCAGAAATCTACTGCTTGTGATTTTGCCTAAATGTGTCAGTTATTTTAATATAATTTTCTCAATTGGCATGGAAAACAATTGTTTTCAGACACTGGACTAACACACCAGAGCCAAGCTGCTGTGCTTGTAGTACTGGGTTTTTGGCATAACTTTCTCTAAAATTTCCCTGGCCTAAATGCTTCACTGAAACCATGCTAAGAGTCCTTCAAGCATGATTAATAGTGTATTATAGCCAGCCTTGGTCTGCTCTAGGTTAAGGGAACATTAAATACTTTTATGCATGACAGGTATTCTACAATGTTAGAGTGATAAAGCTTCTCTTACACTGCAAATATAATTCTGTGTTTGGCACCAATTCAAGACACTAATCCAGCTTAGATGAAGGAAACGTATAGCTCCAGCTATACCAACTACATTTTTCACTGGTAACTGATAAAAACTTGGCTTTAGTTTAAGGTGCTTGACCTAATTTTACCGGCCTTGAAGTCATCAAAACCTCAGAACGTGACAGCAAAATGGACTCACAAACAGCGTTTCAGAGATCACTGTTAACAGTGCATGGGATGCCCATGCTGTTTGTAGCCAAATGCCCAAATCATTACATGCTAAACAGAAAAAACTGACAAAGCTAAAGGTAACTGCTGTGTGCTTTCCCTACAATGGGAACTGTGCAGATTCATATGTGAATTGTCCTTTCACACAGTCTGTTTCTGCTGGAAACCTGACTCATCACTTCAGGACAATTCTGTGTCAGACATGGAGAGTGAAAGATTTCAACTTCCTCACCCCTTTCAGGGAAGTAAAAACAGTGGGGTTTTTATACTGATTACACTCCACCTCACTGATCTTCTCAAATTTTCACCTTTGAGAATCTAAGTATGAAAAAGAGCAGCCAAAAATCACAATGGACTGAAAGAATCCCCTGTCTTAACTGTAACCTTGTGCAGCTCAACTGGCTGCAGTGGGTTTGCTTCTGCTTCCACTGATGTCGAGTCTGGAAGGTTCTCTAGAGCAGAATAAAATTTTTTGGCCATTTACGTGCAGCAACAAATCCATCACTTATCCATCAAACAATACCAAGGACCTAGTAATTCCAAATTTATCCAGCAACCCTAAAAACCTACACATCAGGTAAAAGATTTCCCACATTAAAAGAGTAATGGAGTCTGTCAGCTATAGCTGTTCCTGTCTGGGCATGAAGATATTAAGCCACTTCTAGACTAATCTAGGAAACAGGATGATACTATTTGCCATTCTTCCTATAAATAGGTGGAGGGAGGAGACAGGAGGGGGAGCTCATTTGAGATAATCCCCATTTTTGACTCATTTAGCACATTTGCAGTGGTGTCATGTTATTTGCTCATACTGCAGTCTCCCTGCTGCACCCATTTTCGAGGTGGTTGCTGATTAAAGCAGGAAGCTCGGAGGGAGACTGGCTGATGATTCTCGTTTAACTGGAATTTCCAAGCCAGGTGTGAAATAAAGAACTTTGTTCCTGCCCTTTTAACAGACAAATTCCAGCTCTGCCCTCGGATTCAGCAGCACAGGTACCACTGGCTCCTGTCTTGCAGCGCAGTGGAAGTTGGCAGCTAAGCTGGAATATATTATTTTGGGCAGAGCACTTTAAAGTGCACACGCAGGAATGTCATGGTATCGGAGTATATTTTTTTCCCAGATTTTACACAGGAGAAACCTGTGTCAGTGGGGCAGATACTCTGGGCAGAACAGGTCCCAGTAGTTTCCACATGCTAAGCTCTCCCAGCTTCTGACAACTTGAGCATGAGTTATTCCAGCTCAGAAAACAATGTCATTAACCTTTTCCCCCCCCCTCCCCTTTTCTGCTTCTTTCTAATCTAATCTCTCTAAGACTCACTAAATACATTTTATATAGCTTATAAATTAATCTCTTTTGCCATAGGAACAACCACTGGACCTTATCAGCTGTGCTGAAACCACGCAGGGCTGGAACACTCTTTGCTTGCATAAGTGGCGTCATTTGTAGCCAAAATTTCAGCCTTTGTTGGCCCCACTGGGAGCAGATGCTGGAACTGCAGTGTTCTCATCAGCTGCATTCCTGCAGTCTGACATCCTCTTGCTCTGTGCCCTTTCCCAGAGGAATCGAGATCCAGGAGAGAGTGGTGTTAAAATATCTGCTACTGAAATAGCAGAACGGGAGGAGCTCAGTGGGCACAGGGCACGGCAGCTGCTGCAGCCCCTGTTAAATATTTCCTCCTTCCCTTTTATCAGCATAAAGCTGAATTTTTCTGCTGACTTGCCACCAAATACTCAAGCTCTTATCTTGAAATGGAGATTCTGGCATTGGTTTGTGTGTGTGATCTAATACTTTGAGATTAATGATTACACCTTCCTGGGGCTGAGTCTGATCACCTGGGAGATGTAGATTATTTTTAGGAGCGTTGCAGAACTGGGTTTCTTAGGTATGGATAATCTTCCTGAGGATATTCAAAGAGAGGTGGTAATTTTTCATGAGAGATGTTCCATACACAGACCTCATTGTAATGGGTTTGTTTTTTTTCCCCCCAGCCACTTTAAAAGCACAATAAACTGACCAAAGCAGCTTAACTGTTATCAAATACTTTTTTTTAAGAGCCATCTTCTGTTAATGGAAGAAGGAAGCTGCAGGAGTACTGTTGGCCTCTATAATTGCAACACAAGATAAGGAGCTATACAGCCAAACTGAGGCAAGCAAAAAGATCTCACAGAACATCTCTACTTCCTCTACATTTATTCCGTGTTTTATTCCCCAAATGGTCTTTTTACCTCTTCACAATCTCCTCTCTTGATCTAAAAGCTTTTTCTTGCCTTTTGAATCTGAGACACCTTTCCTGCCTCTCTCTGTATCTCTCATGATGTTGCCCTTGAAAGACTGTTTCCTTGTTAACTTGCACTTCCTCATATCTTCCTTTCCAGAATAATTTTAGATTTGTAACTGTTGCTAAACTCTACGAAGGATTTTTGGATACAGCTTGAATGAATGACACTATACAAAATAAAGAGTGACTATCAACAGATAAACCCTTTCTCACACAGTGAGAACTACAACAAGGGAGGGCTTAACTTCAAGAAAACTTCAGACCAGAGAAACAAATCTCACTTTTCTCCAGAAATAATAGTGGCAGGTAACATTTGCCTAATTTCTAGACAACATGTGCTAGAAAAATGTGGCTGCCTTCATCCCCTCCAGCTGACATGAGATGTGTCACCACCATCCAAGCAGCTTAAGTAACAGCAGCCCTGCTCCTCCTGGAAGCTGGCAGTACCCAGAGCAGGATATGACACCCACACACCACGTTTGTGAGCGTGGATCACGTCACACCCTTGCACCAATGCTGGGCACAACGAAAATCCACACAGAATTTGGAGGCAAAGGGGGACTAAGAAAGAAAAACACGTGTGTGTGTCTTTGGTAGCTTCAGTCAGCTCACAGCTTCACAGAGCTGTATAACCAGTATCATCATATAACTCCGGCTTTTTCATGGTATATTAAGCAAAAGGATTTCTCGTCGTGGCTTCACTGGGAGACAAGATGAGCAGAAGCCAATGCAAGTTGGTTTTTACTCCAGGTGAGCTCCAACACTTTGCTCCATTGAAACTACAGGAAAACCCCACTGATCCATGGTGGACCAGGATTTTACCCCAGAAAAATGAGGCTGAACTGTTGCTAATCTCTACTGCAAGAAGTTATTTCTCTTTTGTTCTTAATTCTCCTTGTAATATGTCCTTACTTTGGTGATGCGAATTGCCCTCTGTAGGATACACAGTAATTCTGTGAAATGGTGCAAATAAAGCACTTCTTCTGATGTGGAAAAACATCTGCCTTGGAACGAGTCACACTGGTGTGCATGGCAGTGGCTTTATAACCCAGTGTCCTAACTGGGCTGGTTTCCAGCTCTGAGTCAGTATTTCAATCTATATTGCCTGACTTTTCTTCTTGAAGGGTTGCCCGGCTCTGCTTCTGCCCTGACAGCCTTAGAAGTGAGGAAGGGAGGAAGGACAAAGCAAGCTGCACACCTCTTAGGGCAGCCAGATTCACTAGGAATCATTGCAGGCAACAGACACATCTGCTGAGTTTCTTTGCATCACTTGAAAGTTGTGGTGAAGTTTGGTTTGCACACTAAGTTTCCAAAAGATGCTAAAAATGACCCCACAGCGCTGCAGATCCATTGTTGCTGTGGCAATGTGAGGAAAGAGGTTTAAGCTGCATCCTTCCAACTGATTTATAAAAAGCCTCTTGCCAAGGCTTAAGAGGCAGTCCCAGGTCTAACCTGTGCTTCTGTTTCTACATGTGCCTCTGAATACGGACAGGCAGAAAAATAAATCTCCATCTATTAAATGCTCTGACCAGTTGCACCAGTAACACCAAGTCTTCTGGAAACTCAGAGTTTCAGTGTGCTAAATTCTTTCATTTCTGCATTTCAGGTTTCAGTGAAGGGGGCACAGCAAATTTAGGCTAAGATTTAACAAAAGGCAACAAGAAAAAAATACCCTGTGTACTTTTTGTGTGCTTTAACGAGTCTATCACTGATTGCTGACACAAGGTGCTTATCTTGTGACCACTGTGCTGGTTCCTACCCACCCCAGTGGTCTCCTTTGGTTTTTTCCTTGCAGGGATTTCCCATTTTGCAAGGATATCCTAGCTGCTCTGAAGTAGACACTGAACCACCATCAGGGTGGTTTAGAGCAGGCAGGTTACTCTGGTAAACCAGCACCACCTCCACTTTTCCCTTATAAACACACCCTAATTTGTAGGTGGTTCAGTGCCTGCTACAGGAGCAGTGTAGTCATCCCCATAGCCAAAGCATGAACCCCAAAAACAGTGGTGTGGGAACAATTACAGCTCTCCCATAGCAAACCCTACCTGTGAATCAGTACCTTGAGGCCCAGAATTCCCTCCTTTGCCCAAAATCTTGCAGTTCTTTTGCCCAAGCCCTGCAAAGCTGCCGGTGAAGCTGCACTCCCTCCCAGCACAAATCCCCCATGGACAACAACCTACAGGCTGGGCGGTTAAACAGCTGGGAAACACTAAAAAGAGAAGGTGAATTAACATACAAGGCCCTTGAAAAACCCTCCCAGGGACTGCCTCTTCTCTGTCTTCTTGTAGGAGGGTTCCTTGGAAGCGTCTCCTCCGTTCTGGATGGAGTCGGTGTCGGCTGCCGGCTGCTCCCGGGGGTCTGGCTGCTCCCTGTTCTCCTGTTTGCTGCCCTTCTGCTTGCTCAGCTCCACCGTGGACTTCTTGTCTTTGGAGCTCTCCTTGCTCCTCTGGCCCACAGGGTCACCTTCAGCCGGGGCAAGTGGCCTCTCTGTGGCATTTAACGTCTGCAGCGGTGTCAGACAAGGGTTATTTTCAGTGGGAAATATAAATATTTTGGAAGGCAATCCATAAATATGTTATAAAAAAAAAAAACAACACCAAAAAAAAAGGAAAGGCCACCTGGCAGGGAGAAAGCCTGCTGTCCAATGGGTTTTCATTTACAGAGGTTGGGATGAACTCCTGCAGCCTCTGCTCAAGGGAAGGGCTCCCGGGGAGCTGGTGGAATTACTCACATGAGCAAAGACTGCAAGATCAAACCATCCTGCATAAACCTGCCTTATTTCTGTCTGTGTCTCTGCTGAAGCTGGTTTAGAGGCAGAGAACATGCACAGAGAGATGCAGAGTCACAAGGAGGCACTGCCCACTAAGACTCCTCCAGATTTTGCATCCCAAACAGTGAAAGTACCCAAAAAGGGCAAGGGAAAGATTTGGGAGAGAAAAGAGGCAAAAGGTACCATAAAGCAAATGATAAAAACAAATCTGCTGCAAGACTGCAACACTCTATCCAAAAATTAACGGGACAGGGTTTGGCTATGGAAGGCCACAGCATCTTAGAAAATTTCATGTACAAGTGCAAAAGAAGAGACAGCAAATCTTCCAAAGAAACACAATCACAGAGCAAACTATTCATAGTATAGAAAACTTGGAGAAGTGCAGGATATGTTTGAGGTTCACAGGAGAAAAATCATATGTGACAAACAAAGGATCAGACAATGAAACTGTCACTGTTTGGAGAGTAGCAAATGATGATGCTTTGCCTGGAAATCTATTTGCAAATGGGATTTTCTTTTTTTCTTTTGCAAAAAAAAGGATCATATTGCTCTATCTATTAACATCATTAAAACAGCACAAATTTGCCAGGTTGAAAAGGTTGCCAGATTTCCAGGTTGAAAAGCTGGAAATCTTACATCTCCCCCCAGGGCATGGCCCAGAGCTTAATGCTATTTAATTTTTACAGCTTTGGGGATTTTACTGTTAGTGTTGAAATATTTGCTGTTCTTCTAGGGGTTTTGTGCTTACATGACAGGCTCAGGTTTCACTAAAAACAAACACATTTTTAGATACTGTGATTTCAGAGAAAAACCTGAAGGTAGAGGCTCTAGAGAAACACAATGCAAATACTCCTCTTGTATCTATTTTTAAAAATACCCTCAAGCCATTCTAATTTTGGGGAAACAAGAACGAGAGGGGGTAGCAAGGCTTGCTTTTTTCACTTGATTCACCTTTCTTCCACACCCAATCTTAAAAAAACCCAAATTTAAGTTATAGAACCTGCAAACATTTAATACATTCAGTCTTGAC
This sequence comes from Lepidothrix coronata, assembly GCF_001604755.1. Taxonomy (NCBI): domain Eukaryota; kingdom Metazoa; phylum Chordata; class Aves; order Passeriformes; family Pipridae; genus Lepidothrix; species Lepidothrix coronata. The sequence goes on from NW_016690229.1 coordinate 1,369,398, forward strand.
CAGTAGGCTCAAGTCCTTCACAAAACAATTGCTTGTGTTGAACTATTTCTTTGTCCAAAGGCCAGACATATGTGGGTATATATTTCCTTACATCTGGGTTTGTCTGCCCTTAGAGTTAAAAGTCCAGTCAGGAGCTTGTCTTTGCTCTGGATCTGCAGGATGCAGCCCCTGGAGAAGCCATGGAGATGGAGGTGATCAGTGGCCTCACACACCACCTGAGTGTCAATACTTTATTCAAGCAAATTCAGTAATTCAGAATAAAGGAGAACTGTCTTGTGAGGCTGCACAGACACCACACTCTATGTGTGTCTTCTTCACCTCACCTGAGAAAAAAAGACCTGTTCAGATGCACTTTTGAGTGGCTCAAGTGATGCAGGTGTTTTCCCAGCACGAGGACGAACAGAAAGTCAGATTTAATTGTGTCTCCCTCTGTTTCACTCAGTTTAACTCTCAGTCCAGCTGCTGCTCCTTCTTACTCTTATTTGTCTCAGCTTTTGAAATGTCTCTTTGGTGCAGTTGCAAACGTGCACGTTCAGTTCAAAAACAACCACAGCACCCAAAATACAGCTCTGAGACTGAATATAGCTCTGAGACTGGACACCTCTGAGTTCAGAGGTGCCAGAACAACCTCTGACCCTTATGAACACTCTGTGAAATCTGTGGGTTTGCTCTGTGGGTGTAAAATTAGGGTCTTCCTCACCACACGTGCTTGGTTGTTCAGGACTGAGCCATGAGTGGGATGCAACAGGATTATTTCTACGAGCAGGTTGGGCCTTTGATGTTAGTCAAACAAAACACTTTTTAAAAAATATTCATAATACATTTTCCAGGCAAAATAAGAGGGGGAAAAAAACCCCCACTCCTATCAGATAATCTCTTTGAGGTGTTTCATATTAACCTTGAAAGGCAGGAAATTGGCATATTTGATATTGATGGGAGCAGCTCAGGAAATACGAAGTGAAGCCTATGAATAATGAAACATGTTAATGTTTCTTATTCTAAAGGGTGAGCTGCACCTGACAGATTGCTTTTCCTCTCTCAACGCTGGCAGTGCAACAGAAATAGAGAAAGAAAAGATGAACAGCAGAGTATTTTCCCCATCGTGTTACAGGAGACCTTAATCCAAGGCTGATTTTTGAGTGAAAAAGGCAGACTCCGAAATTTCTGCAGATTTTGTGTCAGTGCTGTAATAAATTTCTGTAGCATTCAGAATGGCAGTGATGGAAAGTGGAGAAGAATCACAGCATTCCAGGGACATAATGGCATAATTCAAGGAGATCCTTTCACAGAAATCCCCCAGAAAAGTCAACATCAGATCTAGTTTTCACTGGGCTTTTCTGTGTAATAAAACTGTTCTAAATTTACATCAGGGCAAGGGAGAGAAGGAGGAAGAATAGTAAGGTGATTTACAAAAATGGAAGGCAACTGGCTGCTAATTAAAATAATAAAAAGTAGATCCAGGACTGTAACTTTTAGTGTTTTACCCAGATCACTTCACAAAACTGTTGTATGAAATAAGGAGCAAATGTCACAAGACAGGACTTCTGTATTTGGGATGCTTTTAGTGACTAATTCATAAAGATTAACCTTGGTGTCATAAGACATAATGAAAATAGGAAGAGTGAAAAATAGTTTTACCGTTAATTAAAAAAGGAAATTCTGAAATGTCAGTTTTTAATACAACTTCAGTTTTTCTCTTAAAGAGCCTTGTTTTACCTTTGATTACTGAAAGATTACTCAAAGTAGTCCTTCTGGGTATCTTGCCTTGCAACAGATGAGGTTTTTGTTCTCACACAAGGTAACAGTATTTGTATTTCTAATGAAAATATAATTTTTCTGAAGCATTTTAAAGGCATGCAGAATATAATGTAAATGTCACATCCAAAGTTTTGGCTTAGCTTTTATGAACACAGAATGAAAGAAACAAAAACAGAATAAGAAAAAATACTACCATGGCTTTTGTTAAATTGCAGTGAACAGTTTTCATTCTCAGTTTCATTTCTCCTTTACAGAGTTTGCACGTAAATGATCTTTTCCTCAGAAGACAAGTAAATCAACAAAATAAAAATAATTCTAGCTGTGTGTATTTAGTTTCACTGCCTAAGCCAAGCTACATGCAGAAGTTAAAATAGCAGCAAGAGAGAGGAGTAAACCTGATTGTAAACTCACTAATTGATTTAAGAAAAAAAAACAGACCTGGAAAAAAGTTTGGTGTTTGTTTTAAAATCTGATAGTGACCCTTTAAAATCTTGTATAATAGCACGAATAGGTAAAATAAATAGATAAGGAAAGAAATCAACGAGCATGGAGCAACTTTTCTCTCGGTGATTTTTACATTTCAAAAGGCAGGATTGTATGGATGGAGGTGGCAGGAACCCATCACCAAAAGATGAAAAAATCCAGGCACTTACGTGGTGACTGGGGCCATTTACCACTTCGGAACTGGCTGTCCCTCCATCACCCTTGACTGACTAAAATAACAAAGGGTTACAGGACTTCTAACAGGGTTCATTCACTAAGAAGACACACATGAATAAAGGTTTGATTTAAGGCCGCTCTTTGCAACACTAAAACAAAACCAGACGCTTCAGAAACTCCACCAACGTTTCTGAAATACCCACAACCCCCAGGTAGATTTTGCAGGTTTTTTTTCCTGTCAGTCTGTTTCTTGCAAGTCAATTTTCCCATTAAGAAAAAAGGAGAAACTTGAGCGAGGTCTCAGTGGACCTGAGATCATATCAGTCCTAAACAAGACAGTGCTATCAGCCCTGCCATTGCAGTTTTCTAGGAAAGAGCTTTTTTTGCTTTGCAGAGCCAAATCCATCTCACAAGATCTAGTGGGACTTCCTCTCTATCCAACCATCCCACTAAGTGCATGTCCTGTGAATAATTAAAACCCACTCAGCTCTATAGGTGTATTTTTATAATTTATCATCAGCGTCCATTTATTCCCAATTTTTGCTTCCCAGTTTATGCCTGCAGTCTGTACACATCTAAGTGATAGCCCTCCTTGGTGCCCACTCTTCCCAATCCAAGCAGACCCTGAGGCTGCAGCGCTGAGAGAGGTCACTCAGAGCAAACCTTGACTCTGAAATACCTTTTTTAAGGTACAATCCCCTGTTTCCATTTAGCTTTAAAAATGAGAAAGCCCTGTTTGACAAAACTAGCTCAAGGAGTAAATATCACAAGCTTTGTGACAGTTAAATTAAGCTTTAGTCACAATTAGTGCCACAGAAAGCACAGGAGTGGAGTGTACATTTGTAATTAGGAGCCGTGTTCTGTGGTATTCCCCTGAGTGCTGTACAAGCCACAGAGCTCAGCAGCAAAGCGTAAAATAAACTCCAGAATTTCAAAGAGCCCAAATTTAAATGTCATTTTTCATTGCCTAAGTTCAATGAAAACAATGAAAGGATGTGACTTTTGTTCTAAAGATAGATCAGGCGGAATTGTGGTTTTCTGCAGCTTGTAGATTTGTAACTTGAAGCACAACAGTGTCAGCTCCATCCTACAAATGGTGTTATTGCAAGGACCTATTTCGGCCCCTGATTTTCCTATAAAACCACAGAAAATCAATATGTGCCAGCAGCAGGATAGGAAACCAAACCACTCCGTGACAATTCATTACTTTTGTGGGAAAAATTCTCTCCGGAACACGTTGTTGCTCAGTCTCCTGTGTTTGTGTTCGTGACGCTTTATCTGTGCAAGAGGTTGCAGAAATGGAGGGGAGGAAGCACAGCGTGGTCTGTCTTTACACTGCAGGAGACAAACTCAGTCCAGAGTGTATGAAGATGTGCTGTGATAAGATCTAGTTCACATTTCTATCTCAGCAAGGCTCAGATGCCTCCAGAAAAAAAAAGTTTGTGCTGTGACATCCATCAGTGTTACTTTTCCCCCCCTAAACACCCCAAACCCAGAAAAAAAATAGCCCTGCTTTAGCCAACATCTAGTAATCCATCTCTCTCTTTTTTTTTCATTATTTATTTTTATTTATTTCACCAAAAATAACAGAGTAAAGACCTTGATGTCTAGACAGAGTTCCCTCTTGCTGTCAGTGAGACACGATCCCAAGGATTTCTCTCCAGCACTTCTGACCTCTTATCCTTGCCTTTGGTCACTTAGGATTGCTGCTGCCCAGAGCTTCCCAAACCCTCCCCCTGCTTTCTGTGGCAATAAGGGGTGGATCAGCACATCTTTAAATGGAGGAAGGTGGGGACAGCCAACCCATTTGCTACATTTTCATGAATAATGAAGAAAAGTTAAGTTGTGACAGCATAAAATAGGTATTCTTGATTCCAAATGCTATTTATTGCCTAAAGGTTTATTTACATGGGGAAGGAGGCCAGCACAGACGCAGCAGACAATGTGGAAACAATATTTAGTTATCCCAAAAAGATAAACTCTCCTTGGGAGCATCCATACTCAACACTATCTTAGACCATCTGTGCTGCCAATAAACTTCCTGGCTGAGGACAAAGATACAGCCTCAGTTTACAGTTGGCAATTATCTCATTCTTATTAAAAATGCCAGTTTACACCCTTCTTATCTCCACAAAATATCTCAAACCAGCCATTTTGAAAGGATTTTCTCTTATTTAGCTTTGCACCTGTTTATATCCTATGCAGGAACTTTCAGGGCTTACGTCATCTGACGTGTCCTAAGGGGCTCTCAGACCTGCTCAGCCTCCACAAGGGGACCTGGGGTGATTAATTCAGGTGTAACATCTCTATCAGGACACCTGCACTGGCTCTGATATATCCCACCCTGGAAATAACACAATAACTGTTTGATTTTTGATTAATGAGGCTGGAATGACTTTCAGCTGGATTTCAAATCCACGTAGGTGGATTACTTCGATAAAAGAGCAGTGCTATTTCTTCATCTCTTATTGAATTCCAGGGATTTAGACTAATACTTTGTCTTGCTATAATTTCCCAATATCTTTTATAGTATTAGTTAACCCTCTCCTATTTTAATCACAGCAGTGGCTTTTGTGACCTTTGCAAGCACAAATAAGAACGGACATCTGCACTGAGCAAGTCAGCAGGCAGTCTTTGGGATACACACTGCCTTTTCCAAGGGAAATTCCTCCTGGTTCTCCCAATGGCTTCTCCTTGTGTCAACAGCAGCAATTACAGTGCTATGGATCTAAATGTCTCCTTGCTGTCACCCCGTGCTTGTGCTTTCTGAGGACAATAATGTCAAAACTGGGGCATCTGGAGAATAACTGACTTGCCTGTTGGAGGTTCACAATAGACTGCAAAAGAATTAATCTTAATTTCTAGGTACCAGTCTTGAATCCTAAAATGCTAAACTACCTTTCCTTGGGCACCTGGGGGTGACCTGTGTGACATAAAACTGTGGATGTTGTCAGAATACCTTCCTCTGCAGGCAGAAGAGAAACCCAGTAAAGAATCGTATTAATATAAAATTAAAAGTCAACCTCTTCTAAGAGGTATTATTGGTCTAATAACCTCCCACTAGCCCAGGTTGCTCCAAGCCCTGTTCAGCCTGGCCTTGGACACTTCCAGGGATGGGGCAGCCACAGCTTCTCTGGGCAACCTGTGCCAGGGTCTCCCCACCCTCACAGAGAAGAATTTCTCCCTCCACTTTATGGCTGCTCCTGTAGGACAGCCAAACCTCTGGACAAAACTACAGTAGAAACCTTTTCTGAGTGGAAATTACACCTTCCAGTGAATCTCTGCTGAGCAAAAAGCCCTATTAGACATCTCTGCAGAGTCCATCTCAGCTCTCGACAGCCCTGGAGCTTCCCTGACTTTTCCTTGTGAGAAAAATCAAGCCCGTGTTGGAATTTCAGACATTTCACCCATTTGCAGCACTCACCACTAGTTCAAAAGCTTTACAGAAAGTACCTGTTCAGCAGTGGCTTAAAATCCTTGTGTCTGCCTTCAGAATCAGAAATACTGACTGAGCAGCTGGCACAAAGCTGTTGGGCAACTGCTTCTGTACAAAAGCATGGAAGCGATCCAGTAATCCCAAAGTTACTCAGAGGAAACAGCCCAGGAAACTTCAGGAACAATACAGATATTAAAATAATCCTTGATCCGTTTGGAAATCAATAGCCAAAAGTAAAGCAGATGAATACTGAAGGTTCCAAAAAGCTGCAAAACCACCTAAACCATTAATACAATTCTTTTCCCCTGTGGGTAGATGTTTGTCTAGTACTGGTTCTGTTTTCTAGGCCGAAATCTGGATTAAATCCCCGCTCTGATTAGAGCAGTGATATATCTACTGCTTTTAACACAGCATTGTTTTCTTCCATGGTGACTAAGATGGGTGTGGAACAGCTTTATTTTTTTAATGGGCGCTATTTTTTGGTAGAGTGACACGATCTGAAGCCATGATCCCCACAGTTGTTAGTGTTTGAAATGCATTGCTCCCAACTCCCCTTCTGCATGCCCAGCTTGTGCCACTGACAGGCCTCCATGCAGGACAACCACAAGGATTTAGGAATAAGGTGGAGATTTTTATAAGCTGACTGAAATCTTATGTGGAATTAAAAGCAGGTTGGGTGCACAATTGCTGGCTGATATTAAGAATTTTTTTGCTTGGATCCTCAAATACATAAGAGTGGCCCTGTAGTAAAGCACTCTCCAAGAACAGAAACTAAATGAACCCATCACAGGTTGGGCTGAGCCCAGCAAGCAGCTGAGAATAAAAGAAATGCTAATCTTTTGGAAATAAAAAATAAATCAAGATTTGGGCTGTGGTGTGCACTCCTACAGTCTGAGTCACGAAGTTTAACCTGTGACACCATGACTGTTCACAGGTATGTACCAGGTATTCACCTGTGGGCAGACACCTGGGCTGGCCATTACATCAGCTTCAAAGAAACTACGTTTTTCCACATTTTAATGTTTAAGCTACTCTGATATCCACACCATGTAGCTGCCTGAAAATAAACCAGCATTGACTGAAAATGGAAATCTTCCATGTGCATTTGTAAACCTTGCCAAAATAGATCAATTGCTATATAAATCCCCAAGGTCTGCTACGATTTTATCAGAGACGTGTTATTTCTAGACTTGGATTATTTTCTTTCTTGGCCACTTTTCTGGACTCTTTTAGGAAATATTGTCTGGCTGTTTGTACACAAATCCATCGGGATAATTTCACACCTACAGCCACAACACAATACCAGCCACTTGATCACCTCAGTGGTTTCCTTCTTCCCTCTGGTCTTCTGGGAAAAAGGATTAGATTCTACTTTATACCTTCCATTTTTCCGTCTAACAGACCTTTGCAGCAGCAACTGCATCCTTTCACATGCCAGTTTAGCTAACCTACATAAGCTGCCAAAAAAAAAAAAAATTGACCTACTGAAAATACAACTCCCTGAAGCAAGTGCAGAACTCAACACAACGCAGGGACACTGGACGAACGAGAGATGGGTTTGGAGATGGGATCCTCCCGGAGCATCATCCCGGGGGAAGCGGCTTGTGGAGCTGAGGTTCATTCGGTAGCTCAACCCCTGGAGCTCCCTGGGCCACCTGGGGGAGGGAAAGGGCCACCGGAGCCCCCGGGCTGGCGGGGAAGGGACCGCGGAACGTTCCGGGAGGAGCCGCGAGAGGGAGATGCAGGACGGGGAATTGCGGGGACGGGGGTCACGCTCCGCCCGCCCAGACGCAGGATTTCCCAAGAATCACCTCCATCCCGGCAGAGCTTCGCTTACCAGCTTGAAAAACTTCCTCAGATTCGTCTTGGGCGTTTTGCTTTCTGCCCCTCTGGGTTTCACTTCGGAGCCCTCTGGGCTCTTGCTCTCCGCCCTGTCCGGAGCCACCACTTCGAAAGACACCTCTGTTTTCTCGTTGCTCACGGCCTCCGCTTCCTCCGATGCGTTCTGGGGTTGGGAAACGCGAAAAAAGGGGAAAAAACATTCCCACTTAATCAGTGAGGATTTGCTTGGGGTCTTTAAAGAGGTTACGAAGTGCTGCAGCACTGCAGGAACAAACGTGTAATGAAAGCATCCTTTGCTTAACTGATCTCTACGTGTTGCTTCAGGAATTTGATTCATCCCAAATAAAAAAAAAGTAAATAAGTGTTAAAATCCCACCATCTTATATAAATCAAACAAATGGCCTTTCTTGTGCTGCAGTACCAGTTCTCAAATGCAAGAACCTAGATTTAACTACAATTTAAAAAAAAAAAAATTAAATGAAATGGCATACAGCAATATGTATCCTGAGAAGATGACACTCAGGTAAAACCAGTAAATATGAGAAAGATCATACCCAGGAGTTTGCACACAGAAGCAGAAATAAGATTAAATAAAACACATTGTGGGCATTATTAATTGTTAAAACTGTATAGCATCGTTCCTAGTGAAATACAGAAGTGCAACATCCCAGCCCCAGCATTGTCAGGCTGGTCACATCTGCATCCCCAGCTCCTCTTCCCAGTTGCACAGATATAAATGATTTTTTGAGGTACAAGGTAGTTAAGTAGCTCATCTATTCCTTCACCTAATTCCACGAGTCACAGTCATTCTCTTTGATAGTGCTGACCCTCATTTGAATTCAAGAAAAGCTCCTGGGCTTTAGGAACGTTTAAATCCTGATTTAGAACACCTTTTTCTCTCTTTAACTTAAACACCTATGCACTTACTTTAATTTGGAATTATTATATCAAAGTTGTTGTGGAAGTTATGGTTTATCTTGCTTGAGATCTTAGCCTTGTTATTAAAAATGGTATGAATTTCCCATAATTATCTCCAGAAACCATTCCTGTAAACCCATCTCCCTCTGTGAGGCTGTGAGGTTTTCTTTCACAATTTTGTGATCTCAAAGATATCTGTGGAAGCCTGGTCCATCCTCCTGCTGAAAGCTGCTGAGGAACTGCTTGTGTTGAGCTTGTGCTGCCTCCGAGGCTGGAGGTTCCACAACTTCTGTGCAATCACACCAGGGTATTTCAGACATGCTGGGCCAAGAGGAAACTCCAGCCACATCTCAAAGTCCTCTTCTCAAATAAAGCTGAGGTGGCAAATGGAGACTTATGACCAAACCCCTTCCAGCAAAGGTTCTCTGACATAATTAAGAAGAATTTTTAATTTTTGTTCCTGTTCCCCCTAAGAAACTTGAAGAAAAATTTCCATTTGTGCATTGAAGAAAATCACCAAGGTGTTTCTGGCAGGAACTGAGAGTGAAATAGGAAGAACCTGACAAAGCTGAAGTCAATAAACTTTGAATGATGTTACATTAACTGTTCTCTAGAGCAACAGGCTCAGCTTCTTCACTTCACTTAAGGGAAAAACAAAAGTTATATCAAGTTTTGTGACCAGTTTTAGGAAGAAACTCCAATTTATATAGAATAATAATTTGCAAACAGCCTGGCTCATGTCAGCTTTGATGCATAAATGTTCTCATAAAAGTTCTCTCCTTACACCTATAAACTGCAGCAGCTGAGGCTGCTGCATTCGTGGGTCCAGATCCTGCTTCCAGTTTCCTTAAACACAAATTTTAATCAATTCAGCCTAAGTCAGCAGTTATTGCAGTTATGCACCATGGGGACAGAAGGGCTGTTGGGTTATTTTATTTTTCTTTTGTTAAAGGCACTCTGCCAAATTTAGAAAACATTTCAAGATACATTTGTTTGAAGTAAGATGAGCTCCATCCTTTCTTCTTCCTGTTACAGAGCAGCTTTTGCTTTCTTTTTCAAAATAATATTTTAACTTATCTTTGCTAGCTGTGTTTTATAAGAGTATTTTACTGTGCTCTTTATTTCACTGTTTTGAAAGCATTTTTTATTCCCTTAAATGACAATGTCCTTAATTTTCTTTCAGTAATAAGCTTTTAAAAACAATTGTGGTGGAAAGTTTGTGTCTACTCTGAGACATCTTCTGGTTCTTACAAACCCTCCTGTTGTTTTGGGGAACTGTTACTACACCATTTTCTTATCTGGGTTCCTGAGCACACAAATCGTTGCCTTATGAGAGTGTAACTTATTTTGTGACCTGGATAACTTGGATTGGAGTTTTCCTTTGGCTGGCTGCATCTTTCCTCCGAATTGAGATAAACACTGCACCCTGCTTTGATCTCGTGCTGCAGTCTGAGCTGGCACTCCCCACTGCATTTCATTAGACACGAGGAGCACTTCTGCTTTCCCTGGGTCAGACCTCCCCTATGAAGCAGCTTTTCTTTTATCTTAACAATATATACAAGATGACCTTTTGTTCAAGAAATTTCCACTTAAAAGGGTAGTCAGGCTTGAGATCTGCTCCAGACTCACAGGCAGGGAGCAGGGAGGGTTGGAGAGACTTTCACCCACCTTCCTGCCCTCCCTGGCCAAGGCAAAGCCAACAGAGGTTGCTGCAGTCAAGGCAGCTCAGCTTTAGCCCTCACCCTGGGCTTGGACCTCCCCCCAAAGCCCCTGTGACCTGCAGCCACTGCCTGAAGGTGCCACCAAGCAGGTTTTGGGCTGTGACAGCTCAGACTATGAACCACTGACAGCACACAGGTCTGGACAGCCCAGGAGTGGGGTCTGACCCCTGAATCCCTGGGTTGGGGAGGTCAAGGTCCTTCCCTGCTCTGAGGGTGGCAGCTGTGCCAGCAGTCAGGCTGCGAAACAGCCCCCAAACCTTATTGCCCCCCTCAGCCATGGGGGAATTCTCCTTCAAGCGCCTTCATCCACTTACTCAGCAAAACCCAGCCAAGATCTCCTTCTCTTCCACATGGTAGGTGGTGTGTATTCCAGGATGGGAGCAGGTAAAGGGCTGCAGGAACTTGGTAAGCCCTGGGTCATTTTAACGTTTGCCTCACACACTCCACTCTTTTTGCTTATGATGAAACACAATTAAGGCTCAGCAATAAAGGTGAGATTGGACATGGAACTGTTGGAGCAAGTCCAGAGGAGGCCACGAAGTTGTTGAGGAGACTGGAAGTGTTCAAAGCCACGCTGGATGGGGCTTGGAGCAACCTGGTCAATGGCAGGTGTCCCTGCCCATGGCAGGGGGTGGAAAAGGTTGTCTCAAGGTCCCTTCCAGCCCAAACCCTTCCGTGACTCTTCTCCTTCACCCGACAGCCAACCAGTTTGTTGTTTGTGTATCAGCACAGAAATACATCTCAGTAAAAAGAGCATAATTTTTCTGCAGTTTTTTGACAGCAGAATTGTAACTGCTGAAAAGTCTATTTTTTAAAGAAAATCTATCTGCTTTTAAAGATAGTTCACAGAGCAATCCAAACAATGCTGCCTTGATCACCTTCCACAATTTACTGGCCTGCCTTGATCAGATAAATATGAAGCATCCTGTTCCTCTGCCCTGGTGAAAGACCTACAAGGCCTTGAAGCCAGCTTTCCAACACAAATATTGGAAATCATTAACTGCAGTTTTCTATCACTATTCCTTATTAGAAAAGAAATGCTGCCATGACAAACATTTGAGTAACAGTTACAAAAACTCCTGTGCAGACCCATCAGGAAACGGGGCAAATTCAAAGTGGTTCCCAGCTGAGAAGCTGAAAAAGGAATTTTTCCTTTTCCCTTTCCATATTTATTCATCTGCAGTCAGAGCAGCAGCATCAACTGCAACGTGTTGACAGGCACTTCATTAGCTTCCCTTTGAAGTGAAAGTTCATCAGAAGATGGATATTTAAGAGACTGCCTGGAAAGGGAGAAGCTGGATCTCAGTCCTGGATCTTTTGAGTGTTGTGGCTGCTGTTTGTTAGTTCAAAAGGAAAACTACTCCTGGCTCTGAATTATACACCTATTGGAACAGTTGCCAGCTTCAGTTCTCTGTCCTAGCAAGAGGACAGTGCACTGAGTGTGCCAGAAAGATAAAATCACTGCAGGAAAACATCCCACAGATTCTTCAAACCAAGCTGAGTTTGAGCCTAACCTGTAATCTAAGGACTTTATTTTTTTGGTACCTCTACTCTCATTATTTTTAGCTTCAAACTGACTGGGTCACCAAGGGCTTTCATCAAAGGAAATATTATTCTCTGTCAAGAAATCTCAGTAAGGAAACACGAGCTTTTTACAGGTGAGGATTCAGTGCTCAAAGAGGTTGATTTTTTTTTTTTAAATTCTTAGGACCAAATCCAGTTCTCTATTGCAGAAATTCGCTCCAGAAAACTTGCAAAAACTTTAGCCTCAGCATGATTCCAGACCCAAGAAGTTCTAACTAAGCAAAACCAGGCTCATTTTTCAGAGTTCAGGTTTCACAGACTACTGTAATTCAGTGCATTTGTGTAAGTGCTTTAACCAGCCCTTAGTATTTTTGGCAGCAACAAAAATCTGCTTGTAGAGAATTCTCTGCAAAACTTTCTGTTCCATAAGCAGCTGATGACGGTGTAGGATAAAAAAAATGCAGTGTTATCAACCAACAGGAGTGAAAGAATTTTGGGACAAGGTTTGTACCCCTGAGATGTTTGAGATCCCTGGACTTCACGTGAGGATTGTTACAAGGTTAAAGCAGCACAGAGCAGGGACCAAGAGCTAATTTAGCTCTAATATGGGATATGTAGAGCTGGTGTTCACTGTGGGCAGTAAAACATCAATAACTTCTTTAGTTTGGGTTAATATTTCAAAATAAGGTTTAGAAATCTTACCAAAACCTTATCAGATTTTTTTTTAAAGTGCCATCACCAATTTCTCCCCCAAAGGTATGATTTTCACTAGTTTTCTTCAAGAAAATCTTCCTTTCTTACGTGTTTTTTCTTTTTTAAAAGACTCTGTTACTTCATTATGAAATTGCTGAATTCAGACCAAATTTATTACTCTGTTTTACACTGAAACTACACAAAACAGTCTGCCAGAAGGCCTCTTTTTTTTCCCTTATTTCATCCTGATGTTCAACATACATCCTGCTTCCCAGCAAATACGCCAGACTACTCAGAGTGAGAGGTTTCTGTAGAAATAACTACATAAAAAACCCTCCCTTCTCCCTCTTCTTCCCAACTTCCATCTCATTCCGAGCACCTGATTCACCCAATTCCCCAGGAAATTAAGTCCCAACTAGCAAACGTTTCAAGCTTGGATTGTTTTCGTGCATATTTACTAAACACCTTCATTTTTTTTTTTACACAAATAACATTTCCAAAATGTATCTCCAGCTCAAGCTAAAGAAGCTGCAGGGCCGCTCAGCAGCATCTGGGTGTTTGGAAGCAGTTAATTTCTGGGATTTGGACTTGAACAGAAGCCCAGAAAAGCAGTTATTCAACATACAGTGATTCAGTGAAGTTTAATACAGCCCTTCTTTCAACTGAAGATTCCATGAGGATCATGGAAACAGGAACTATGTTTTCAGAGTTAGTCCTAATTTTAGTTAAAATCATTATTTAACCTGAGGAATAATGTGTCTTCCCAAGCAACTAAACGCCCAGACTTAAAGACTGATCTGCTCTGTCATGGAACATTTTCTACTGAGTAAGAATAGACCCACCAGATTCCAGGTTTTTAAACATCTAGAACTAAAGCAAACAGTTCCAAAAGATGGGGTATAAAAGAGAGATGGGTTTTTACAGATATATCTCTATTAATGATATGATTTGGTAAAGAATGCTGTGATCTCCCTGGGATTTTTAACAGAAGCGTTGAATTGACAGAGAAAAACATTCCTTATTCCACTTAAATAAAAAATTACAAGATTTAACAAACTGAATTTGTGTGTTTTGACGAAACCAGGAGACAAAGATACAAGGGTGTGTTTGTACGTGCATACAAAGTTTAGCACATGGGAGCTGCTCTCCCGGGCAGGTTTGACTGCTCTGCTGTCACAGTGCTCGGCAATAACTCCTCTCCCTGCACGGAGATGGAGCAGCTCCACAACCCAGCCATACCTTTTTCCAGAAGAGCTTGCTCAGGGGCATGGGGGTGGCTGATGGTTTCTCCTTCATCCCCTCCCTGGGGGCTTCACTGGCTGCTCCCTGAGGGGCGGCTGCAGCCTCGGGGGCCTTCGGGTTCTGCTTGGCCGGCGGCGGCTCTTGGGAGGGAGGGACAGTTTTGTCTGGTTTGACAGAGGTAACAGGCTGCTGTTCAGGGCTCTGGAAGGAACATGGACACACAGGTTATTGTGGAGAACAAAACACCCAGAGCGTTTTCAGGCATCACCTGGTACAGGTGAGCACCACTGCACAGGTCACACGGGCAGCAAGGTGCATCTCTGCCCTTTCAGATGAAGCAACACCTTGAAGAGAGGAAGCAAATGGCACAGCAACCCACCCTTCCCAGAGATGAGTAACTGATAAAGGAATTAAAACACCGTCTTGGAGATTAAAGATGACAGTGAGAATAATTCCCCTTTGCCCACATTATTCTGGAGATAACTCCAGCCATCCTACTCACTTTGGTGTTGGTTGTCTGTTGGGTCTCTTTTGCAGCCTGAAGGGAAACAAAACACAAAGACAAGTCTGTCTGAGGCAGTGTCACAGTGCTCAAATTGTCTGTGGGACAAATTATTTTATTTTTAGTCAACGTTTGTGAAAGTCCTGGCTCCTGCAGCCATGGAAACTGAGCCCAGGCTGAGGAGAGGCTTCCAAGGCACTGCCACGTCCCATCCTTCTACCTGCACTGCTTTGTGCTCATGTTGCTGTGCTTGCAGTTCTCAACCTGTTCTTTAAAAATAGCTGTATTTATATCTGCATTCCCATATTCCATATATTCCCGTTCTGTTCAGGTAACACATTACACAGGGTTTGAAGGTACTAGCAGAGATTTTTCTGCACTGGGTCTGTGTGTGCAATTTCCAGGGTACATTTACACACCAGAGCTGGGTGTTTTCTATGGGGAGCCACACACCAGTCTGGGATGTGCTCATGCTGCCTTCAGAATGGGGAACTTCACTTTCTGGGATATAAAACAGAGGCAAATAACAGCCTGGAAAGCAAGGGCACAGAACAGCCATGGCTTTGTAAGAGCAGGAGTTGCAGTTCCACAAAGAGAAGCTCTGCAGGTGCTGGGGATTGGTTTAACCCATCCCCTCACACTTTTGGGCATTGGGTGGGATTTACTCTTTTTATATGATCAGAGTGGCTGAGGTTGGAAGGGATGTTAAAAATCATCTCATTCCACTCCCCTGCCATGGGCAGGGACACCTTCCACCATCCCAGGTTGCTCCAAGCCCCGTCCAACCTGGTCTTGGACACTTCCAGGGATGGGGCAGCCACAGCTTCTCTGGGCAACCTGTGCCAGGGCCTCACCACCCTCACAGCCAAGAATTTCTTCCTGATGCCCAATCCAACCCTACTGTCTGTCACTATGAATCCATTCCCCCTTGTTCTGTCACTATGTGCTCTTGTAAAAAGTCTCTCCATCTTTCTTGTAGGTTCCCTTATGCAATAACCTCCTCCTCAGATCTGTATCTCCTGATTTCCTCAAAACACACAAATCCAGGAGCAAATTCCTCCTTGGGCAGTGATACACCCCTCTCTCAGCCCTCACACCCAGCAGAGCTCACACTGAAGAATTACCTGAGCTGTACATAAAACATCAGCCAACCATAAACTGAGCCCAGCACCCCTGGGCTTTGGGGACTTGAGACAGCAGGTGAGAGTTATTTTGCAGGAGCCAGGATCTTTTTTGTGGTCAGCTCTAATGAACAGGATCCAGAGCAAGTAGGAAGAACAAGCACAATACCATGGACTGGCTTCAGCACTAGTGCTCAAAGTGAGTGACCAACCCTTCTCTTCCAAGGAAAAACCCCATAAACCAGCACAGTTACACTGCAAAACTGGCATGAAATGCAAGGCAAATACACAGGGATGGGAATGAAAGGGCAGAGAGGGACCCAGTTTGGAATGCCACCCAAACTGAGTCTGAGGTCAAAGGGACAAACCGCACTGTGTTAGGGGTTTATATCAGGATGTGCATTGCTGTTTGAAAACAACATTCAGGAGTTGCTTTAAAGTTAGTATTCACATAACAGGAGACTGAAAAACAACGTTTTTGTTAAGCTAATAGTCAACTTAATTAATGTACAGAGCTGTTTATTTTGGAAGGTTTGCACAGGAGACAGTGAAGTGCTCAAAACTAAATATGAGTAAATAGATTAAAATTATCATTTCAGATAAAGAAATTTGTTACCTGGTGATCTAGTTCACACGGTAAGGCATTTCAGAGGAAAAGATACAAACTAGGGGGTTTTTTTACTAGAATTGGTAACTTTAGGGCCTGCCTGTCACATCACTGCTCCAATCTGAATTGCCATTTTCAATCAGCCTCACAAGCAAACTGTTGGCACCATTTTAATCCATCCCCTTTACTCTTAATATGCCATAAATGCTCTCCCAGCTATTGCTTCTTTAGTTTGTATGTGGAAAGGAAACTGTGAAAATAAATTTGGAAACAAGAAAAAGCTGTTTTAAAAGTAATGGCATTTTATAAGACAGATTTTATTGGCGTAAAAATTTAGTGCTGTTGCTTTCCTTAAAGATAACTGCTCTCATTCCACACCATAACTTTTCAAAGTTCCATTAAATATTCCAATGAAAGTCAAGCACCTCTCCCTACAGTTCACTGCAAGATTTTTGCACTGTTATAGAAGGGTCTTAAAAAATGCTAGACAGGTGTGGTTTTTACCAGGAAGCCCTAACTCATTATGAAGAAGTAATTAATATTTTCATTGTATTAAATACCAAAACTATTAGCTATCAACATAGTATATATGAGATGAGATCTTAACTTTAGGCTGTTGGCAAGAATTGCAGACTTAAAACCATTGGGAATATTATTATTCCTTCAGCAACATGCAGATGACATCTCAAAAATGTAACATGGAAAGAACATTTCTGTGTTGAAAATGTGTTAAAGAACTCCCTTTGACTTGTGCCCTTGACTATAAAGCCCCCTACTCACCAGAAATTCCATGTGGGTGTCTTGAGTGAGCATTAAATATTAATTACTTGCCTCCCCCAGTGAAAGGGTCTCTGCTCCTGCATTCTTTGGGCTAAAAAGCTACAATTCTCTGCTTCCCTGCCATGGAGCACCATGGCAGATTATCTTCAGAGACTGCAGAAACCCCTAAATACAGAGCTTGAGACCAAAAGCTTTCAGTGATTTTTGGTCCTCTGAAACAACCCTTTGATTGAATGTGCATTTAAAACACTTAAAAGTACTCTTCAAAACCAGAGTTTTTTCCTTCAAACTAAACTTCAATCAACAATTACTTTTCTTGTTTTCAGTGAGAAATACCTATTTCTGAAGGAAATTCCATGTTCCAGCCTTCTCTGTGCCGTATCAGATGGCCCAGTTCACCAATTTTAGCCACGTGATGGTGCCTGTTAATGATCATAAAGCCCGAAGTGTAGCTCCCCTGAGCTCTGCAGCTCTGCCTGCTCTACAGTTGCAGGCTCTGCTCACATTTACACGATTCATTGTTTGTCAGCACCTTCGATTTTGCTTGTAGTGGCCAGGGAGGTTTAGTCAGGGTTAGTAACTGGGAATCACAGAGCAGGGAAGGTGAGAGGAGTTCTTTCAGAACCCTGAGCTCACAGATGGCCCAACGAGAGAAACGCTGCACGTGAGGATGGTTTTCATCACACCTGGCCCGGGAATGCTCACACAGCACTCCCAGAGCACTGCACATCTGGCCAGATGCTGGTTGGAGTCACCAGTTAAACAACTCTTCTCTCTGACAGGAGCCATCTGTTACTGCTCAGGGCTCTGCTCCTGCTCGAGGTTCATACCGACCTTGTGCCTAAAGAGTTTACTAAACGTGCTGTGGCCCAGCTTGGGACTCTCTGCCTTCTTTTTCTTGGCTCCTTTGGTTGGGGATTCTGCCTTCGGAGAGGGCTGCCCACCATGGCCCTTCTCTGCTCTCGAGCCCTTTGTACAACACCAGTGGCAGTTGAGCACTTATTGCAAAGTTATTTGGTTCATGAAAGACATTCAAACACTCACACACGTAGCATTAAAGGTAAACATCTCCTTTTTGCCCTGGACAACAAATCATGTTTTTTTTTTTTCTTCTGAGTGATTACTCAGCTCTCCTGAGACTTTCTTTCATATGAGGAGTGAAATAAAAGCTAAGACAGTCCACTTGATTCCAAATTAAATCACAATTTTCCCTCTAAAATCTCTATTAAATTGAAACCTAAATCCCACAAAGACTGAGACTTCAGTTGTTGACACCCAAGGTAACTAGCTTGTCCCTTTGCAAGCTTCATTCTTTTTTATTTTACACTTCAACAAGGCAAAAAAAAAAAAAAAAAGCTTCCAACCAGCAAAAAACTTGAAAATGAGTTGATAAAACTTTCCAGGAACTATGGAAGTGCAAAGAGACCCAAACTCCAAAGAAACAATTAGCCTACAGTGTTTACAGTGTGAATCACAGAATATGCTGAGCTGGAAGGGACCCACAAGGATTATCAGAGCCCAAATTCTGGCCTGCACAGGACACCCCAACAATCCCAGCTATGTGCCTCTTGGGGCTGTCCTGTGCAGGGACAAGTATTGGGGTTGTTTAACCAACAGGGTGGGAGGAAAGGTCCAGAGTACAGAATGTGACACATATGAGCACGTGAAGTCGAGATCCTGGTCCCAAGGTTGTGTCCTGCAGTGCAGTCACCAGTCCTGCCAATGCTTTGTGCTGTGAAGCAGCTGTGGCCAGTCACATGGAAACTGGTCTTTTTTCCTGCAGTATCCTGCAAAATTCTCATGTCCTGCAAAATTCCCAAATGCAGAGTGAGATGGGAACAACTCAGGGTCTGCCACAGAAGGCTCAGGTTGGTGGTCTGGGACAGATCTCAGAATACACTCTTGGTTTGTTTGAACTTGCAAAGGATCAGCTCTTCCAAGGAAGTGACTCTGCTCTAACTCCCGTGCTCACACAGATGAAGGGACAGTCATTAAGGGTGTGCCCAGGCTGCTGGAAGCACACATGGCTTCACCCAGCTGATTAGAGCCACAGATATCCCTGATGGCAGCACATTGCTGCAAAAAGCAAAAAGTTCCTCCCCCAGAGGGTGATCGGGCACTGAACAGGCTCCCCAGGGCAGTGCTCACAGCCCCAAGGCTGCCAGAGCTCAAGGAACATTAGGACAATGCTCTCAGGGACAGGGTGGGATTGTTGGGGTGTCTGTGCAGGGCCAGGAGTTGGACTGGATGATCCTTGTGAGACCCAACTCAGGATATTCTGTGATTTATGACTCAAAAGCACAGCAGCCACCTGAGAGCCCCATGGCACTTGGGAGAGGCTCAGACTGCTCCCAGGGGAAAACACATCTTTACCACTAAGACACAAGTCATTTCTCAGGGGGAAAAAACCCACCATTATTTCATATCAGCTGAAAAATCTACAGCTTTTCTACATGAAGACTGATAAGGTAACCTTTTACACTTATTTCCCCTTTAATAAAGTAAAAATGTCCTATCAGGAAGATCGTGAAGATAAAGGAATTCCTAATAAAAGAGAACTCCCACTTAACCTCTGCATAATGAGTTTGCATATCCTGCCAGTCATCTGGGCTTGTTTACCCTCCCAGTGTGATAACAAACCAAACCCAAACAGCATATTTGTTTCCAAATGACAGCACCCCAGCACCAAGAGTCACCTGTTACAGCAGCACATGACAAAGCCAGGTATGTCAACGGGACTGAGCAACCGGATTTTTCACAGCTGTTGAAAGAGCTGCAGGTCCCACTGAGCCAGTGCAGTTTGAGAACTGCATTTTCTGGATGTCTGGGAAGACCTTAGCCCTGGCTGACGATTTTGGGAGTTATTTCAGAGTTACTGAGCTACAGCTGGGGAGTGATGTGTATCCCCCCATGTCCTCACGAAGCTTTCTGCAAAAACTGCTCGTTTCAGTACCAGGCTTTATCAAAAATTGAATGGGACAAAAGGATAAAAAAACAGGAGAGAAAACAAAATGATGCTCAGTGATTTTGGCTACTTAATATCTATATGTAAAACAATATTTTTTTTAGGGTTCTATTCTTTGTGTCTTATCACAGTGCAAGGAAAACTTCTGCTCTATGGGCAAATGGAATTTTTTCTGTGGAATCCAGAGGTTTTCATTGCAGGGACTTGAAGTTTTAGATCAAGGACAAGTCAGAGAAACAACAAGAGCATTATCAAGTCATCATCAAGCTTGCAGAAGGTGCAACAGTTCAGATTTTGATTGTAACAGATGATATGATTAACTATTTACTCTCATCTTCCTTTTAAATTTATTCAGGGGAAAAATATTTTTAGTTGCTTCAAATGACATCAATTGCTGAAAAAGCAACACAATGAAGAGGAAATAGCTGTGTCAGAAACTCTAGTGACTGAACAAGGAATCTGCCTACCTTGTCTTCAGAATCACTTTTGGCTTCAGCTTTGCTTGGGGAGACCTTAAAAGTATTTGAGAAAAAATAGTCACTCCACTCAGTCTTTCAAAAGATCTAAAAGATCATAAGTTTGAAATCAGCAGGTTTTTCTAGCACAAAGGTGAAAGTATAAATTTTTCTACATGAGGGGAAGCAATACCTGTAAACATTTCTTGACAACAACTTAAAGTCAATGGCTAAAATGAAAAATGCCTGGACCAAATATTTACTATTCAAGCTTACACATCAATTAATAAAAATGAACTTAGAGATGTTACAAAATAAATTTCTTCGTGCAGAAGATGTTTAAGACAGGTAAATACTTCCAGGTCTACAAGCATCTCTGCAGAAGTAAAGGTTTCCAGAGCAGGTGCCCCTCATTTGATCACAACTGCACTGTCCTCACACACCTCTCACTTCATCCCTCCCCAGTGCCCGTGACAGCAAACACATGCACTCAGCTCATGTTCACACGGGATTTTTAGGAGCAATTTAAAGCTTAAAGAGGTGGAAAGGAAAGGTAAAGTCTCACCAGTGTTCTGAGGAAGCTCATGACGGAGTTGTCTCCTGCAGCAGCTGCCTGGGGGCTGTCCTGCTTTACCTCTGCCTTCTCAGCTTGAGCAGCACCGGGACTGGTGACACCTGCAGAGTCCTCCCGTAGGTCCTTTTGGTTGCAGTCATCTATCTCCTAAAAAAAAAAGGGGGCAGAGATTCCTCAGTCCTGGCTTGCCCGATTTCCCAGTGGAATGCAAAAGTAACTTTTGTGACTTGCATTCTGTTGCTCAGAGAGTCACAACCCTAATTCCAACCATACTTCCCCAGCCTACATGTTCAGAACAATCGAGCATTTATACATCTCCTTCCCCTCTTTTCTAATATATTCAGCATTGGCTCTTGGTTGGGGGAACATTGTTCTCAGCTAGCAAGTACAACAAACACAAATCAAGTCACACACAGCATCCTAAACACCACTCTTCTCTTTTCAAGGCTGAACTTGTGAAGAATGAAAATAAAAGCTGAGATTTTGGCCTTTGACAGCTCAGTGTCTGATCGTGCCATACAAAGATTGCTTCTGCTACTCTATTCTGCCATTCCAGGAATAATTATTATCTAGCAAACACAAACATGACACAGATTAAAAGAAGGAAAAAGGCAAACACTTTGTTTCTACTGAGCCAGATGGAGCTGCTTCCTCTCTTCATGGAATTGGAGTTCCCAGAGCCCAAAAAGAGTTTTCCAGTGCTCAAGCACTCATAAATATGCAATATTAAGTCACTCAGTTTCTGTTTAAACACCTAAACAAGGGTCATGGCTATTTTTTGGCACCCTTTCACTTTCAATTTGCCTGCTATTCTGGCCACCTTTGCTTTGAGCCTGCACAGGTAAATTCAACACAAGTGCTGTCACAAGAGAGTAGCTTGAGACAAGTCCTCATGGCCCATTCAGCACCTCCTTTTTTAAATATTTACTAGTACTACACCTGGCTAGTGATGTCTGAATGTTACCAATAATCCTCCTTCCTTCCATCAATGTATCTACACTGTAAGTGCAGGGTTGATCTGCCCACTTGATAAAAGTAAATTGTGCCTGGCATGATGGTGGCCTTGACTTTGGTGAGGATTTAAAACTGAGCAGACCACCCTGGCAGTTCCATAACTCTTCAGCACAAGTTACCATCCCCAACTATTTAGTTGGCAGTACCCAAGTATCCATTGGGTCACTAAGAAGGGATCTGGTCACTAGGAAAGAACAACTAGAGAAGCAGCTGTAGGAAACCACATGCCCTGATTACTCCACAGGAAAAATCAGGACAAGAAATACTGATGAGCCTGTCTAGGTGTCTCCAGTAAACAGCATCTTCCTGGAGATGTAAGGGACAGCAAGGTTTTTATCCCTAACCTACCCATTACAGTTCAGTGCTTTTTTTTGGTGTGAAAAGTTGGAAAAAAAAAAAATTGTGCTCTGGAACTTTTCCCTCTGCTAGGCAATTAAAAATCCCACAGTATTTGCATGACATTTGCAGAGGACATAGCTTTCTCCAGGTCACTAGTGGAAGGAGTTGACTAAAGATGCATAAATGGTTTAAAACTTCAGAGGGATAAACTGACAGGGATAGGCTGAGCATGGAGTGGTCAGTCTCCACACAGCATTTAGGGAGTTAAATACACAAGGCTTCAAATGCAAGAACAGATTTCTGTTTAATTCTCCACCCACCATTTTCCAAGTTTACCCAGGAAGAATCACAGCACAGTGGTTGAGTGCCTCAAATATTCAGAAGTTTCTGACAAGGGCCTAACACACCACTTTGTCCAGCTGCCAGTTCCAGGCCAGAGTGGCTCCAGGAACAATCTGTGCCGTGCAGAACATGCGTGGCCAGGGCAGCCCCACAGCCAGGGATGGCATCTAAAGAGCTCCTATGACAAATGCTGGCTCCCTTTCAGATGTTAAAGGGCCAACAGAGCCGTGAGGCAAGAGATCAGAGGAGCAGGAGGCACAAGATATGTTGCTAAACAAAACCAGCTTCACAGCTGAGGGACTTGATGCCATCAAGCTCTTTCCTACTTGATGCTATCGAGAATAATAAACAAAATAGATTTTTTTTTTTTTATTACAGCACAAGCCCAAGCCCAGATGTTGGGCTGCACTTTAGGAGGAAGGGAGCTTTGCTGCACTCAGCTGCTTCCAGCAGCAGATACCAGCTGGGGCAGCTCCAGAGGTGCCAGGTACCACCTCTGGCAGCACTGGCTATCCCAGGAAATCTCCCTGGAAAGCCATTGCAGACAGTGCAGAGCTTGAAGCACAGCACTATCCAAAAATCCCTGAACTCCAACTTCAGAGCACAAACGTGCCCCATAACCCACCACTGCACGAGTATCCTCACTACAGGATTCCCAGTACAAGGCTGCCCTTAATTACCAAGATACCACTGAAATACAGGCTTTGACAGATGCTGTGATCCATCTTGTGCTCCCATGGGAATACTGCTGCAGGAAGGAGCATAGACTCGGGCCATCAGCATATAAATCAGGGAGAGATAATGCACAGTCCTACATTATCACGTTTTCAGAGCCACAAAATCACCACAAAAGCCTCTGCAGCAGCTCCCTGTGCAAAGCCCTGGGGGCAAATAATGAGAGAAAGTCTAGGAATAACAGAAGGTCAGTATTAGGAGTTAACAGATCCTATGTAAATGTTCAATTCATTTCTCTGAGGAGCCAAATTTAGGGGTAATAAACACCTTAAATACTTATACTGTAGTTTCAGTTCAGTCATCAGAAAAAAAACATATCAAAAGAATGTATTCCTGCCAGCACTTTTGTTTGCATGAATCATGGCTCAGTGAAACATTTCAGGCATATAATTTATCTTTTCTTTGGCTTACATAGTAAATGCTTCATGAATTCATGAATTCTGTCCTTGTTTTAATTATGCTGTGTTCTGAATGTAGTTTTGTAGACCACAAAAATAAAGAGTGGTTCACCAAACACAGAATGTTTGTGCAGCTCTTAAGCTACAACTGTGGAGCCTCTCTCTTACTTACCAGCAATGCTGTTTGTTTTGTGTTGGCACTCAATTCGGGGAAACTTTGCTTTGCTTTTAGCTTTTACAGATACTACAAGTCATAATCCTCAGAGAAAAAAAAAAAAAAAAAAAAAAAAGGAAAAAAGGAACTGTTGGCAGCAATATCTGGATTTTTAATATGATTATTTGGTAACAGTCTTTAGTTACTACAGTAACAGTAATTAAATTAGACTTGGTCATTCTCCCATCCTACACAAGAACTAGAAACTTTAGGGGGAACAGAAGGCAACTGTGCTGCAAGGCAGAGCCATGGCCTTTGTTTTAGAAATGGACTTAAATTTGGCAACATATTGGAGTGTTTAGTTGATATATTTTTCCCAGAAAAGGTTCTTAACTCCTCTCTGCCCCCAACATATTTTCCTTTTCGTGTTGGAAGAATTAAATACAAAATTATAGTCCAGAAATTCAAGGGTAAGGCTAAAATTTCACTCACCTGTGATACAGTTCTGCCACTTACACTGAGTGACTTGAACCCTGATTTTGTGAGTGCTCAAGGCTTTCCATGGTACAGATTTAGGCACACACACAAGATGTCCAGGCACTTTTGTTACCCAGCAGACCTGTCCTCAAGCAGGTCCCCAAAAAGCTGTTGTGTGATCCTGAAACACTCAGACACCAAACATCAACATCTCAGGAGTGCCTGGGGTGTCCAGATTATTCCCATTAGTGAGATCCAGGATGTGAATAGGTAAAAGACAACTTGAAGACAACTCCAAATCAGTAAGAATTAGTAAGAAATACGGGCAGTGTTGGTATAACAAAGCTTGATCTGAATGAAAAGTGCTTCCAGGAGCTGTTAGAACTGGCAGAATAAGATTTACATTATCTTGTCCTGTCCCCTGATGGCTGCTGATACAGCACTGGTTTGCTTGGGCTTTCAGCATGACTATTTGCTCCCACCAAGTGTTTGACTTCTGGTTAAAACTCCTCCAGATTGTTATTCCATTAGAGTTTCACACTGTGTTACTTCAGCAGCACCAATTGTGACCTTTCACACCCCACAGCGTGAAAGTAGTGTCACTGCAATGGCAGCAAACCAGGAAATAGGAATTTGGGTTGTAAAAGTAACAATTCCTGCAAGCCACAAGGAAAACTTATTGTGTGCGTTAGTCAAAAAAATCTTCGGGAATTTACAGTGTTGAAAGGCTTCCTTCTCATAGGCTACACACAGAAGTGCCAGTGTGCACTGAACAGATTATTCATTCTGAATTATCCCCCCTGTTCTGTTTAGGTAGTGAATGACTTTATATTCTGCTTGGTGGAGACTATGGATTCTTTAAAAAATGCCCCTGTAGCTGCCTGAAACACTAGTGATGGGGCCACTTTGGAAGGCCACTGGTCATAAATGCAAATGTTTTGTCTTACAAATGAAGGTTCAGAAAAATATTAAAAATTATAAATTCACACCAGAAATGTGATTTCAAATTTGAGAATGTCTAGGATACAGAAGACAAGGTAGAGGATCAAAGAGACTTTTGGGGACAACCTGCAATGTTGTCAGTGCAAGCAGTGCACTGGTGAACTGTGTTCAGCACTACTGAGAGCATTAGTGATCACACAGCAGTCTTATTTGTGAGCCTGAACTAGGCCAATAAAACCAGTTGTTATGAAACTTCAGTCCCTCACATTGGATAGGATTTGAATTAGATCAATAATTAGTGTATTCCACCTCTCCAGCAGAACTAGGAAGAGTTATGCCATTTATCCCCATCCAAGGGATGGACTTACTCAAAAGTTAATTACCTGAAAATTAATTCTACAGTATCTTTGCTGATATCAGACTTTGCAGGAAGTGTAAAATCTAAACTGATACTTGTTTTCAGCTCCTTTGACTAATGTGCTCTCACAGTTAGTTTCTTATATCACATTCTCATCCTGTAAAATCAATTCTAATGGACCAGATTTCCTTGACTAAAAAAAAAAATCACAATAGCCAGGAGTAAAAAAAAATTGCTGCTGCATAATATTGCTTATTGTAATATGTAGGATATGAAACAAGCAGCTATTGCTCAAGAAATGGGACTATTTTAAAAATGGCACAAAACACAACAAAGAACTTTAAAACCATCCAAGGCCAAACTCCAAGCTCCTAAAGCATTTAGTGTTTTGCTTTCAGGTATTCTTGCTTTCACTGGTAACTGGCTGCTGTTCATCCTGGCTTTAGAGCGTGGACACAGACAGTTCACAGAGTACCAGGAGTCGGAAGGGACCCACAAGGATCATCGAGTCCAATTCTTAAGGACACAACAATCTCGGCCAAACCTTTCAGAGAATTAAAAATTAATTTAAATTCGAGGTCAGTGCCAGCATTCAGCCATGAGACAGATGCCAGAGCTTCACCACTTCACCACAGGTTCCTCTCCCACACCTCTCTCCAGCCACCCCCACGAGGCGTCACCTGTGGTAACACATTCACTCACAGCCATCACAGCATGGAGCTGTCCTACTCCAATAATATTCCCAATATTCATTAGTGAATGGATATTGTACAGCAGCACTTGCCTTCCCCTGTGGGACACCATTGGACGTGCTCTGTAATCCCACAGCCCTGATGCTCCCGTCGGGAACGTCCAACGCCTGCCGCTCCTCCTGGGGATCACCTCGTGCTTTACTCCTTTCCTTTCCCTTCTCCAGTTTGAAGATCCTGTCAAAGAAGGTCACTGGTTTTGGCTTTGAGGTGGCCACATCCTCTCCCTCAGGTGACACTGTGAGCTCGACGTCCTGCAGCGGTGCCCGGCTCAGGTTTTTATCGGAGCCTTCCTCCGGCACAGCTGCCCCAGGAACCTCTGCTCCCTCACTCAGGGCTTTGTTCCCGCTGGGAGACACAGGGCTGACATCAAGTTTCGCCGGTCCAAGTGATGAATCCGTCGCTGGATCTTCAGTACGCCCTGGTACAGCCCACGAGAAGGCGAGCACAGAGCGGGGTTTCGCAGCTGGCCCAGCTCTCCTGGCAGCGCTCCCGAGGCTCTGCCCGCCCGCCTCGGCAGCGGGGCCCTGCTCCATTGTCTTCGGGGAAGAAACGGCCACATTATCCCGGGCAACACTCGCCTTTGCATCCACTACAAACAGAAGGATAGAACGGGAATTATCCGGCACAGCCAAGGAGTTGTACTGGGTGTACAATTAATCACAGCGCTTTAATAAATGGGGTCTGAAACGTGGGGCCTCGGGGAGGAGCACACAGGGGGCAGCTCACCTGGGACCCTCTGCCTTCCCATGCTAAATATGAGCTTCTGCTCATCCATCACACCTGCCTGGCTGATTTTCTTTCCTGCCACTCCTCGTTCAAGTCAGTGCAAATTACACCTCCTCCACACCCCCCTCTCAGCTGCCAAAGTCAGATAACAACCCACATTTTTACTGCTTAGCCCAGTGGACCTCACAGTAAAATTACATTAAAATTAGCAATATGCAGAAAAAAAAACCAACTCAGTAAAACTTGAGATGGTCATATATTAATATATTACACTTTTCTCTGCCAAAGCTAAAGAGGAAAGAAAGAATGGAAACCATAAGGACTGGTCCTGTTTCCTGGCTGGCCAAATTCCCCAGGGGGCTTTGCAGTCATGACTTATTTCATTCATTTTTCCAGCACTGTTCCTTGCCTTGCTGCCCACTCTTCACAGTGCAGTTTCTACTTGCACTTCTCTATAGCCTGTAGGTTATTTTAAGCCTGATTTAAATACTTATAAATCACATCCGACCCATGCTTCTTATCCTTATGTTTCTGACTCTTTTTACCCACCAACAGTATGGATGAATCACATTTCCCCCCCCAAAAATTCTCACAAATCATTCCCCCTTGTGTACCCACAGGGACATCACACTTTATATGTGAAATATCTTTCACCTTAAAAGTATATTTTATAATACAAGGGCACTTTCATAATACAGCTGAGGTGAAAATCCCTAGGACCAGATTTGCACAGGAGGAGATGGCTCCTGCTTTATAGAAGACAAAAGAAGCAAAAGAAAAATAATCTTTCTTGTATCTGTTTTGTGGCTGGGAAACTGAATCACAGATGATGTGGTGTGAAACCCCAGTACACAAGAGGAGGCTTGTCAAGAGGTAAACCTTGCACAGCTCCCCCTCAGCTCCAGCTCCTCTTCCCTCCTTTGACTAGAATATAGATCTGACTTCCCTGTCAATCATCAGCACAGATTTCAGGGATGAATTTAGATCTACTTAATTATAACTGTGAAAACTGACAGCCTCAAAGTGACTTGCTAAATTAGAATGTGAAAATTGTCAGTTTCAATGAAAAATTGAAATTATTTCAAATTATAATTGTAATAGTCTAGTCAATATTATGCCTTTCACATTTTACTTTAAGAGAAATAAAATCCCAGATACCAACAAAACCTGACTGAAACACCTGTCTTCCACACACAGCACAGACCTTTGGAGTTCAGCTGCATTTGTTGAAGTCTTTTTCAAGATCAGGCAAGCAGAGTGGTTTTAGATCACAGCTTTCAAAGCCACCTCTTAGCTTTTCACACCAAAAGTACCCCAACTTCCCGCCTCCCCCAAAGATTTTGTATAACACCACCCAAGCATCAGCAGGTACTGTACAATGTGTCTGTATGTGATACTGTCCCTCTGTGGCAGTGCCAGAAACCCTGGATACGCTCTTGGTCACATCCCTGGGCAAACCCAGGAGAACAAAGCTCCAACACCCAGCCCTTCCCCGTGGCCTTAACTTGGTGACCTGCTGGAGAGTCCTGCTTCACACTTGTTGATCCTGACTAGCAGGGGGTAAGAGCTTCCATAAACCCAAGAACCATGGAATGATTTGGTTTGGAAGGGACCTTAGAGATAATCTCATTCTACCCCCTGCCATGGGCAGGGACACCTTCCACTAGCCCAGGTTGCTCCAAGCCCCATCCAACCTG
>NW_016690229.1:1400879-1423743 GCF_001604755.1 Lepidothrix coronata
AATGAGACATTTCCCCCCCTTTCTTAAAGAAAGAACATACTAATATTCTTTTGCAGTCTTGCTCCACTGTTCCATGCAAAAAAGTTGAGAGCACGTTTATACTCCAAAAATAATTTTGTTTTACTAAGTTAACTGCCATCGTTATTTACCTAACAGATTTACTGAAATTAATGGAAATTGGGGCAGAGAAGCCAGCAGCAAGAATAATGATGATCATTCTTTGAAAAAATACCTAAAAGGCAACGTGTTTCAGGCCTTACGGGCACACAGAGCTCTTGCAATACATAATTTCTGTTAGATGCTGAGTAGGAGCAGAATTTGCTGAATGAGATTTGTCCTCTGGGACAAAGGAGTTGCATCTTCACTAAACCTTCCTTACCTCGTAATGTTTGTAATTCCTTTGTGCTTTTTATGAGCAGGTCACTGTTTTGATCTGCAGGTAATTACCACCCAAACACAGGCGAAGTTGTTCCCATTGTGTTCTCCTGCTCCATGTTGTGCAAATCAGAGATACAGCTTCTAGTTCTGGACATCTTTCCTTTACCTGTTACCCACCACTACTTATATTACTTAAAGGCCAGCACAGAACATTAGGAAAAGTCAGGATTAACTCTGGTCTCCTCGAGCCTGCAGAGCAACAAGTCCTGCGGGGGCAATGAGGCCACTGCTGCTGTTGAAATGGCATTGTGGGGGGAGAAGGTGCATCTTCCTCCTCTGGGCAGTGGCTGCAGCCCTGACAATCAGTAGGAGCAGGAAAGGCAAGCCATGGAAAGAATCCCTGAGCCCACACAGCTGTCAGCCTGTTTGAGCAGAAGCAGCTAACGTGGGGACCCAGCCCCAATCTGCTGCCCCAGATGTGAAGCAGATGCTGACGGGGCTCTTCCAAGTAACGTTCCTTCCTCTGGTCATGTGGAGTTAAACTCCCTGGATTCCTTTTCCATTATATTAACAGATACAGATTTCATACACTCATTTATTAGCTGTACCCCCTAATGCACAGCACATGGGCAGATCTCTGGCAATCACAGGAATGCAAACTAACAGGACAAAGAGCACAAGCCCCTAGCTAACACTTCTCATTAAATCCTTGTGCTTCAACTGCCTTTTTTAAGCCTTTGTCTTCCCCAAAAATGCTCACTTTATGCCATAAAATACACTATACTACTATTTACTGTATCACTTCATTTTACAAATACTATCAATTGTGTTTTCCATAGTAATAATTTCTATCTCCAAACAGCACTTGCACTTTTATTCCACCAAGACCTTGATTATAGTGCACAAACCAGTGAGATTCCAGTGGTATCTAAACAGTAATGAATTTAACTGCTTTTTAAACATAAATAAAGTTAAAATACAAGTAGTATCAACATAGGACGGTCTAATTTTTTAACTTGCTACTTAAACTGATTTAGTAATTACATTAATTAGGTAATCCATTTAAGTAAAACAATCCCATATGCTTCATTTTATGTATTAAGGGTAAAATGTACATGCATTTTTTAGGTCTTCAGACAGTGTAAATCATCTGGCTTTTATTTACTTCCCAGAACTTTGCTAGTTTACACCAGCAGAAACACACAGATAAAGGCTTTGCTTTTCTAGTAGGAAACTGTTTAAACTGCCTTATAGTGAGATGGGATTAGGAAATCAGCCATGGAACAGAGATTCTGAGCTGTAATCAGTGCCATCTGCATATCACCAGAACAGGCTGATTATTTTTGTCTAAACTTAGATTTTTTCAAGTGTGTGTAACAGGCTGAGAGGGTTCTCTTAATAATGAATAATAAAGTATTTTTCTTAGCAATGAATTATAAAGTATTTTCTTTCCTCACAGAGATTTAAGAGAATTGTTGGGTTTTATCATGTTCTGAAAACAGGAAGAAATCCAATGCAAAGGAAATGCTGGTAAGATGAACGTGGCTGAACCTGCAGAGCTGTGAACAGGAGCATTGCTGCTCCCTGAGTTCTGCTCGCAAAGGCTCCAAAGCCAACAAGGGGTGGAAAAGAGAATTAATGAGGTGCTGACAAGCAAGAAGACACACATCTCTTTGGATGAGAGCAATTGCCCATGAATATGTGGAGATAACTTTTCAAAACTACTTGGAAACGAATTTTGAATGCTCAGGCCATGTAGTTCACCCCCAGGTTTTTTGAGATGTCAGCCCTGGAAGTGGGGCTTCCCTTTCCAGGGACAGCTCAGGGTCCAGCCTGCCCTGGTGGGATCCCTAGAAAACCTGTTCCCATCCCATACGACCCCCACCCACACAGGGCTGAAATGGGATGCACTCACTGAGCCCTCACCAACTATTCAGCTGCTACACTCACAGTTTGTATGCAACAGGGACACAGATTTTATTTCATTACTGTGAGGGAAAGAATAAACTACTGTGCTACACCCTACCTTATCTAGAATTCAAACACAGGCAGCTGACACAGTTAAATGTATTTTATGAAGTTCTCACTGCTGATTTTAGCTGTTCCCTGCTCTCTCCAGGAAGGTCTGCTACCTCTACATGGAGAGCAAGGCAGGTTTCTGTACATTAAATATTCACTGAGACCCATTCTCACACTCAGAAAAGGGCACTGCAACTGCCAAGGCTCAGGTCCAGAGGCAATTCTGATATAACAACATCACTGCAGGTATAATGCCTGCCACCTTACAGTACTTTTCCCAGCAAATCACAATTTTAAAACGACAAACAAGACAGAAAAAGATATTCCCATACAAATTTAATTGTTGACAAAATCTGCTTGGCACCTTTGAAGTCAAAGTAATGCAGCTACTCAAGAACACGGGACTAAAAAAGAGAGAACAAGAGGTTTAAATGAACAAGAGGGAGACACATTTCTATCATTTCAGTCACTGGAAATTGCTACTGAAAGGATCAGAAATATGGTTTCACATAAAAATGCAGAGGTGGTTTTTAAGACTTTACAACTCTGTGGATGAGAACACGTAGCCAGCACATGGACTTTTTTGCTCTCCCTTCCAACACTTAACCTACTCTCTTTGCAGCCTGCAAAACATTCCCTTGTGTGCCCCCCAAACACAAATCCTCACTAACAGGCCATTGATCCCCTTGTACTGGTGCCACTGCTGCCTTACACCCTCTGAAGAGCCCAGATCTGGGCTCCTTGCAGCAACAATTCCTCCAGGGCTCCTTGGAGACGCAGGTTCCACCAGAGCCCAAGCACAGGTAGTTTATCACAAACCCTGAGCTTTGTGCAGCAGCACAGAAAGGTCCAGCACCAAACCACTCCTGCATTATGACACTTCACATTAACCAAACTCTTCACTCAATAAACCCACTTCTTGTGGGCCAGCAAATTCCTAGAATTATTAAACAGCTTCCAGAGGACTTCAGAAGGGTTTTCTTGTTTTACTCTTTGTTATCTTGAAACTTTCAAGCTTCTGTAAAATACTGATTCACAAGAGCTCATCTTCTATGAAACTATGCCCCAATATTTATTGTTGCCCAGGGATAAACGTCTGTCTCATGGGAAAAGAAGGGCAAATGCACTTTTCCCTGTACATACCTTCACCATTCATTGCTGGAGAATGATTCTGAGCAAATACAGCAGATCCATTTTTAACAGTGTCAGGAGATTCAGAGAGAGCCTGAAAGAGCAAATAATACAATTCTTGGGACTTGTACATCACAGGGTTTAAAGACTCCAATAGGAAGTAACCAGGGAAGATGAGAGTGGGCAGCTCTCCCTTACCTGGTAGCTCTTCACTGTGCAGGTATTGTCCTCCTCAGCTTCCTCTGGGACACTCAGTGTATTCCCCATAGTTCCTGTCAGGTGGAGGGAAAAATCCAAATAACCTTTTCTTCCTCATTAATATGAATTTGCTGCCTGGTTCCAATTAAGAGACAGCCAATGGGGACAGACAGGCTGTTGAGGTCCCTAAAAAGCCCCACCTGCCCCATCATCAGGCTGCACCAACCAGTCTTATCCCAAGCCCATTATCCTCAGGGCTCACAAGTGCTCACAGAAAATGGTACAAACCAACAAACTTTTCTTGTTTGTTGAGGAAAACTGGCTGCAATCACACCTGCATCATTCATTAGGGCTCAGGAGAGAGCAACGTGGAGTTAGCAGCAGAAAAACACTTAAATCTGAATAAATTACAACAGCTTGTATGTTTTTGTTTGGTTTTCATTTAAAAAATGCAGAAAGAAAGGAGGCAGCATGTAAAGGCATCATCCATGTAAACTCTGAATTGCAGTCTCTTTTCCGTGTACAAGTGCACATAACCTTCTGGGTTTTTTGTTTTATTTTCCTTTCCCCATAATTTAGAATACATTCATGTGCCCTCTGAGCTGGCTGTGCTTTAGGATTGTAGATTCTTTGGGGCCAAACACTCCCTGTAATGTGGTGGAGGGGCAAAGGAATCTGAAGTCAAGGGGGAAGTTCCTATTAGACTTTGGCTCAGGATATAGATGTGTGCATACTGGTAAATAAATAAACAGTGAAGAGAAAGTATTCTGAGCCACACCTTGAGACAGGAAGGTGTCCAGAGAGAGGAAGGCAGAGAAGGGAGAGCTGTGCTCATCCTTTTGGATGTCCTGCACAGCCCCCACGGGTACCAAGTGCCTTCTGCTTTGTTATTGCTCTGGTTTCTGCCTGCATGAGTCAGTGAAGCTGCAGAGGCATGGATGAGAACAACTCCTTTAATGAAATTAAATTTTAATCAAACAACCTGTAGCTGTTGGATAAAAGAAGGAAAACAGTAGCTTTGCTAAAGGATGTTCACTCGAATTGGAATGTGCTGCTTCCAGTTACTGTTTGCTGAGCTCAAGCTCAGGGTGCAGAGGTATTTTACAGGAGTTTTATCTCCTCAGCTGATATTTCCAGTGTAAATCAGAAGTTCTGATTTGTGGTGGAAAACAGCCAGAGCTTCCCTGTGGATGTACAATGGCCTCTTGTCCCTGCTCTGTAATTCTGTTTCCTAGCAACTTTAAACATTATTCTGTTGGAAGAGAAGAAAACAAGATTCAAATCCTACTGCTTAGTCTTGATGATAAATTTAGTATCTGGTTGAATCTGGAGGATTTACTTTTGTTTTCCATTCACAAGGCCTGGTTTATGCCAGGAGACAACTTAAGCAAAAGATGGAATATTTGCAGGTTTGCTTCCTTTTTAACACGAACTGTCAAATCATTTTGTATCTGTGGGGAGAGAGAGAAGCAAATTCCTCTCTTTCTTTTTTATTTCAACAATGATTCGTATCTTGATTCTCAGCCACTCCAATTTCCTGTTGTTGCAGGTCTACTCACATCAAGTAAGTTATCTTTAAATGATACAGAGCAGAGATCACAGGCTCTGAGCTCTGGCAGAGTTCTAGGAAAAATTACCCATTTTCTAAAATCAAGTTTATAATTCTCACTGAAATAAAACACACACAGTGGTCCTGTGGAATTTTAGAATATTTTCACTCACCAGAGCTTTTTGTCATAGAAAGCTGGATAGGTATTGAAGGCTTTATTTTTCCAAAAACTGAGTAAACTTGCTGGATTATGGATTACCCTTTCAGAATATGATCCCAAAACACCAAACACAGTTTTCCACACAGATACAGAATCAAGGAATAGAGAAACTGTGGCTGCCCTATCCCTGGAAGTGTCCAAGGCCAGGTTGAAGCAACCAGGTCCAGGGAAGGTGTCCCTGCCCATGGCAGGGGGGTAGAATGAGATGATCTTTAAGGTCCCTTCCAACCCAACTCATTCTGTGATCCTATGACACATATATGTACATAATGCTTCTGCCCAATTTTAAGGAGAAAATGACAGGTCACTGCCACCTACAGACAAATCTGAGCATCAGCAGAAATTATAATATAAACATACAAAATGATATCAAACCAGCAGAGTTGCCCAGCAAGTAATGTCACAGCTCTTCCCTTCTGCCACCACGTCTCAAAATTGCTGCTGCTGCAGAGACTGTTGCAGCTCATTGCACATGTGGGGCTCTAGAGCTGAGTAAATGGGAGGAAATTCTTAAATGTGAAGCCAAAGAGGTTTTCTGAAAAATAAAGGGTGTTTATGAACCAAAGAATCACAGAATATTGGGGCTGGAAAGGACCTCTGGAGATCACCCCGTCCAACCCCACTGGGAGTTGGACTCCCTGCCTGGGCAGGGTCACCCAGAGCAGGTGACACAGGAACATGTCCTGGTGGGTTTGGAATGTCTCCAGAGAGGGAGAATCCACACCTTCCCTGGGCAGCTGTTCCAGGGCTCTGCCACCTCCATGAGAAGAAGTTCTTCCTCATGCTGAGGTGGAACTTGTTGTGTTTTATTTTCTGACCATTCCAGAAGGTGCTGAGGGCTCCCAGTGTGCAGGAACCTGCCTGAGGACCGGGAGCCTGTGGAAGCTCTCAGGATGTGGCCATGAGTTTGTTCCCAGTGAGCAGACTCAGACATTGTCAAGCACTGAGCACATCTGTCCAGCTGTGAGCCCAACACCACCCTCAGGGTGCTCACTTGGCCTCTCCTATGGGTGTCTCAGTTATTAATCAAATTTTTAGCAGTTCAATCACCAGGAAAGACCTATTTGTGCCCTTTGTTCTGTGTTTGAGAAGCACAAAACTGGTCTCTGTAGTAAGCTGTGAGTACAGAGAAAACCTCCACCAGACCTGGGAGTCTGTGAGAGAAGATTTGACAGCATTTACAGGGACAGGACAATTTTTGATGATTGAGTGGGAAAAGAGATGATGCTGAAGTAAGAAAATTCTTCAAAATGAGAAGAAAGCCCTTAGAAGTCAAGAGGAGTTGGAGCAAGCTCATTCTCATCCTTAGGCTTCCTTTCTAGAAACAGATTTTTTCACTGAGTTTCAAGGATATTATCCTCCTGGGGGGCTCCTTCAGGCCAGGTGGAATGCAGCCCAACTGGTTTAAAAGGGAACATGAACTACCAGCCTCTACATCAGACACAGCTCTGAAACAGTTCCTTTCCCCACTTATGCTTCACTGCTTCTATTGTAATGCAGAAAACAATACAAAAGAAAAATGTATCTTAAGTTTTTTGTTTGTGTTGTATGAAGCATTATGTGCCTAAGCAGAAGGTCAAGGCTTGGGAAAATCCTCTTCTTTTTTTCTCTTTCTCAAAAATCCTTATTTTGGTGCTGGCAGAGTGGTAGAAGATTTGAAAACTGTTAGAAAAAACTCCAACAAAACCTGTGATCTTCTGTGTACTCTGGCTAAAGCCAGCTGAGCCTGACCTTTCTAATGTAATGGCCGAGCTGCAGTATCACAATCACCTGTGTCACGGTGTCTATTAACGTCAAAAGTACAAAATTAATCCCTCACTAGAACTTGCCATATGTTGTACTTAAATGTCAGAAAGAATGATCAACTTTCCTTCCTCTTGGAACCCAGGTGAGCACGGAGACAGGTCCCTGTCCAGGTAGGAAGGCAGAAGCTCCTGCTTTGATTCATGTGGAACCAAGAAAGGACTGATAATAGGATAGAGTTTTAGAGAGACTCCTTACCTTCCCTCAGTGCCGCTCTCAGTTGCTGTCCTGCAGGAACAGACACCTCAGACACGTGCTGGGTGTGATGAAACCAGGGGCCAAGTGCATCTGAGCCCTGTCAGTGGCTGGGGAGGAGGAATGGACACACAATAGACAGTAGTGAAGGGACAGGAGAAGGAAGGGTTGAGCTGACTCACCTACAGCAAACAAGAAACACCCAAGAACAACTTGAATAGCAGCCTGGCAGCTGCCTGTGCATCCAGGGCATCCAGAATCACACTCCTTAAGGCTCTAGGGGCAGTTTTTAATACATTTCTTTCAGCCACTTTGCACCGGAGCCAAATGGGAAAAGCAAAACAGTTCAAACATTCAGACCTGGGCTTTCAGGGAGAAAACAGTTCAACAATGCCACAAGGTGAACAATCCCAGCCTGGCTGGTCTTTGTATTCTCGTGTCCTTGTGCAGAAAAAGTCAGTACATTGCAAGGGAAAAGTTACAGCAGGTGCTTTAAAGCACAAACAAGAGAAGCCAAACAGGAAATCCCAGGATCATTCAGCAGGAGAGCACAGGCAGAGCTGCTCGAGTAGAGGAGGAAGAGCAAAAGCAAAACCCAAGAAAAGCCAAACCAGCAGCAGCAGCAGGAGTTACCTGGGGAGGGTGGCTGGGACACCCTCTGGGAGCTGGAGCTGGTCCAGGTGAGGTGCTGCCCACCCAGCTCTGCCCCAGGCGAGGTGCTGCTCCCCCAGAGCTGGCCCAGGCGAGGTGCTGCTCCCCCAGAGCTGCTCCAGCTGAGGTGCTGCTCCCCCAGAGCTGCTCCAGCTGAGGTGCTGCTCCCCCAGAGCTGGCCCAGGTGAGGTGCTGCTCCCCCAGCCCTGCCCCTGCCCTGCTGTGCCTCCACAATCAGCCCAGGGAGTGCTCACAAACACTGGGTGCAAACACAGCGAGGGTGGAGCAGCTCCGTCCACCTTCCCAGCCTTCTCCGAGTATTTTCTGTTCTTAGCACTTTGGCCACCCAAACCTGTTCCAAGGCACACCTGGATTCGTGGCTCTGGGGCAGCCTCTCATGGACACTCTGGTATTGGGAATTCTGACATTGTGTGGACACCTACAAACCCCTTCCAAACCTGGACTTTTCCCACCATGGCAGACAAAACCAAGTGCTTTTGATGACATGACTGTTTGCTGTAGTCAAAGTGGTTCTTAATATCCCTCCATAATGTGCAGACTGACTAAGTGTTGGTATTTTAAACCCATTGTCACGATTTGCTGCTCCCTCAGGTGAGTCACTAAGCCCACACTCAGACTGGGGGTGTCTGGAGCAGGGGAAGGCTTTTGGTTCTGAGTTTTCACATCACCTCAGTCAATAAAATTTGGTTTTGAAAAGTGGGGTTCCCACAACCTGTCGTAATACCAAGAAAAAAAATCCTTATTTTATAATTTGAAAGGAACACCACTGCAGTCCCAGATCTTTTTCTCTATTAACTTGCTTCTGTCACCTGGATGGCACTTTTATTTCGGTGTTGCTTTATGGTTTTGAGTATAATTCTGTTATTAGCCACAATAAAGAAACAAAACCAGATCTGTAACAAGGTGATGTGCTGGCTGTGAATGGTGTCAGATGCTTCAGAGGCTGATGAAGAAACTGTAAGGATGGAAGCAGCATCTGGTTGCATCCAACCCCTCAGCCCTGCACACGAGGAGGAGTGAATATTCCTATTCCCTCATCTCTTCAAGCATTGGGTAAAGCATCTTGATTATTTTCCCCTTATTTTATCACCTTAGATAGTGTAAATCCCTGCCTGCTACGAGCTCAGGTGATACCCCGTGAGTTCAGTCTCATAATCCTGTCAGAGGAGGAATCTGGTTTGGGAACAGTCTCTGGATCAGCAGCAGCAGAACTTACCTGTGGGCTGAGACACAAATTACCAACCTCACCCCTGCAGTGACACTGGACTAGTTTTCATTGCCTTTTTTCTTTTTATTTTTCCTTGGGTTTAAATATTATTATGCAGGAAATATTATCATGATGTAAATATTTAATTCCAGAAATTCTTCATTTCTTTAAGAAAAGGTCATTAATTTCAGGGTATGTTTGCACCATGTTTTGCTTTCTGTGGATGTATTTGGTCATAAAATATCTCCAAATTCAGCCTTAAAAACTTAATGTGCCTTATAAAAAATAATTTGTATTATTATATACTTCACTTTATGGCATGTGCTGTGAATATAAGAATAAAAATACTCATTTTCCTCAGAAAAGGCTATTCCTTGAATTGAGCCCAAACAGATGGCAGTGTTGCTGCAGGATGTTTGTACTCTTGCCTTTATTTCCCACAGAATTGTGTTTGCCATTATTCATCCAGGCATTTTTCCCCCTTCATGACTTGAATTGTGCAGGAATAATTTAGATACTTTTGAAAGAAAAGGTCACTGCCTTGCTTTGGGGGCTTAACCCAAGTGCTGAAGTGAGGGGACAAATGTCCTTTGGGTCCTACACAGGCTGTGCTGAGCGAACCAGGGGGTGGTGGTGACACCTGTCTCAGGTGCTGTCCTCTCCCAGATCCAATCCCTGAGCCTGCAGCCAGGCAGTGGGAATACCCACAGTGTCCCAGGGGGTCTTTCCACGGTATCAGGGCTATTTGTGTGCAGATCAAAGCTTCTCCCTCCTCCTCCTCGTAGCTCATCCTTCTCTGACCTGGTTTGGCAGCACTTCCAAGAGCAGAAATAACTGCAGCAAATATCAGAGGAAATGTCTCTGTGACTCCTCCAGCATCGGTGCAATTACACCCAGAGCTAATTTGCTGTGCAGTCACCGAGATGCTCCTCCTGATTACACTGCTGTGACCTTATTAAATTAGAGACATCACAGAGAGCTTTGTGCTGATTAATTTTCCCCAGTTATGTGGTCCTGATGGACAATTAACCATCCATTCTTTGAGGGGTATTTCAGCTCTTGTTTTATTATTGTTTTACAACCACTTCAAAAACATCCCATGTATCCACCCAGGATATTCCAGAGGGGCATGTGGTGAGTTTTGGTTTGCTTCATGCTTGGGAATTATTTAACTGGGTGTCATCCTCTCCAAAGCACAGGAAACTGTGTGCTTCTTTCTTGATTTTTCAGTGATCAAAATGCTATTTTTTCTTTCTAAAAATCTATAATGAAACTGTCACCAAATAAATCTTTCTCCTCTGCAGGAAATGCTCAGCTTGTGCATCTGACAGCTGCATAAAACTTCCTGTTCATTAATGGCACAGAGCTCCCAACAATTATAAATGATTAACCAGCTTCTTTTATTACTGTCCAGAATGAGAGCCAAGACCATTCAAATATTGACAAGCGAAGAGCAGATTACTCTTGGTCTGTATTTGCATCTGCTTTTGCTACACGTGGTCTTGAAAGGGGCTGATGTGTTAATTTAAGGTGAGAGCTTCCATCTGGCTGCTCCTGTCAAGGTTTATTTAGCAGAGCAGGAGGGATGTGCAGCAATACACCCTTGGCAACACAAGAGAGAGATGAGAGAAGGAACCTGCAGGAGAACAGCTGAGCAGTAAAAAAATTAGGCACAACTCCAGTCAAATTCTGATGGTTTCAGACAAAATACAAATGAAGCTCTGACTCAGCCTTTCCCACTTCAGTCCCCAGAGGATGGATGGAGTGAGTCATGGACTTCTTTCAGATGAGAAAGGACCAACTCAACCTTTGCGTTGCTTAATTTACCCTGGATCCCAAGCAGGGAGAGCTCGGAGCCACCTGAATCCCAGAGCCAGACCAACCCCTCCTGCCTCAGCACCTGGGCAGGATTGGGCTGATGCCCCAGGGGTGACACAACAGCCCCTGAGATCCACAGGGATCCCTGCACTGATGGCTGGGAAACAGCTGGAAACAGGGATGAGCTGGCAGATAAGAGATGCTTCGTTTGCAGTGAAAAATTCCAAGTTCATTGAGTTTAGTTCCATTCCTGTCCAAGAAGGCCGTGGGAAGGATAAATTGGATCTGTTTCTGCCTTCTTTGGTTGACATACAAGGACTGCAGCAGGGTTGCAAGGCTGAAGGAGATGATTTGGTTCCAGTCAACACTGAAAGGAAGGAGATACCAAAGTGAAGTTGGTGACATGGAGTTGTTTCTTACGAAAACTCAATAAATCCACCAGGAGCTACATAATCATCTCCCTTTCCACCTTCCTGCGGTTTCAGCTTATCCTGAACATCCAAACCACATTTAATATGATCTGAATATCCCAGTGAGAATTTTCCCCCACGAAAATGTTGGCCAAATGCATCATTTCCCTGTCTCAGGGAAGGCTGTCCTGGCAGTGAGAGCTCTGGCACACTGGCACAGTCAATGCAGAAGAAAGGGAGAGGAGGGAGCAACACAGCAGTGTTTGGTCTTCAGATGGAACCTGCATTTCTAAAAAACTCTGAGTGAGACCTCTGAAGTTCAGATTTGCCAGTTCAAAATAAGTTACCTACTTAGAGTAGGTTTCCAAAAAATTGGAGGCAGTGCTGTGACTGATGTTGTTACACCCCTGCAGCTTCAACAACTGACAGGCTCCAAAATAAGGTGCTGGCACTCCTAAATTCCTGATCCCTGGTGCGAAATCCATAGTTCTTGAGACAGACACGAGCTGGAAAGATGGTGCAGAGTTAAAGTCAGACACATCACACCATCAGTACAAGCATTCCCATCTCTCAGGGAGCAGGTGCTATTTTTAATGGGACAAAGGAGAGCACATCTGAACCTGTGTTCCTCCAAAACTGAAATGCCTGACCCAGAGTTACAGGGAAAACTGTTTCTGCTTAAGTTCTGCTTAAGTCTGAAGCTTTATTGGATCTGGCTCCTTTACAGTTA
The DNA here is from genome assembly GCF_001604755.1 of Lepidothrix coronata. Classification (NCBI taxonomy): domain Eukaryota; kingdom Metazoa; phylum Chordata; class Aves; order Passeriformes; family Pipridae; genus Lepidothrix; species Lepidothrix coronata. Next base: position 1,413,210 of record NW_016690229.1, read on the forward strand.
GTGATTCCTGGTGATTACTGAAGAATTATGTTTTCAGCAAGTAGGTTTTCCCCGCTGTCTCTTATGGAGCTCATATTAATTGTTGAATCTGTCTTATATTTAGCCAATGTGGTCTTGAATGGGTAATGAAAAGGAGAGAATAATTGCTTCAGTGCAGGGAGCTCCAGGGAAGCAGAATCCTCCCTAATTATTACCATGCTTCCCATACCTCTCAGCAGGGACCATGAGCGAGGCTGCAGCCTGAGTTACTGTGGTCTCCAAACCCGGTGGAATCCCTCCAGATCCGCACTGATGTGGGAGCAGAATTTGGCTCACACACTGCAGCTGGAGCACCATGCTGAATGAGAAACAGTTGCTCACCAGAGAGAGCCTCAAACATCATTTTTCAGGCTATATTGCAACCTCTGTTTTCTGCAGACTCTGGCTGTGGCTCACAGTGCTGACGTAGCAAAGGAGCTGCTAATCCGGGATTGTCTCTCCTTCCCCCATCGCAAAAAACCTCCCGGTTCCTGCTCTCGCTATTTGGTTTTAAAGAGGGACAATTACAAAATCTATACCAGCTATTTCTTCACGTGGGAGCTCCTAGAACAGATAAAGGGTTACTGTGTCAGGATCGAAACAGAGAGTTATTGTAGACATAGTGCCTTAGTGGGTGGAACAGGCATTTGAACCACAATTATTCCCCTGTATGAGCATTTAAAGTTTCTATCAAGTATGCAGTGATGATAACAATACTATGTTAAATATTTCACTTCCTTTATGCAGCTTCTGCACAGGCTGGGTCATGACTTTCACCAGCTGTCACAGCTTTGATGCCCACTGTCTGTACTTTCCCCCATCAATAATCCTTCCCCTTCCCAAGCCTGAAATATGAAAAAAATTGAGGAGTTTGGGTCACTAAAAAAGAAAAAGCAGGGCAAAAACCACTTATTGTAGACCATGTATTTAATTCTTCACTTCAGTGAGAAACTGGCTTGGACACATCAGCACCTGCAGCAGCACCAGCAGTAAGAGGAGGATTTATCTTCAGGAGGGTGCTGAATCCGTGTGGATCCTATGATGCTCTTCTGTCCTGAGGAGGAGCTAAGAATTCTACAGCAGACAATGGGATGGGCTGAGCTGGGGATAAGACCTGGCTTTCAGGAGAAAAGTCCCCACAGCCAGGTTTTGGCTTGGCAAGTGCCTGGTGCCAGAGGGACACACGTGAAGTGGTGTTGACAGTCCTGCCTTTCTGTCCTGGTGCTGAGTTCAAACCTCTGTTTCACCACCCTTGTGGCTTTGGGCTGAGGGCAAGGTCTAAATTTTCTTTAATTTACTTCAGTCTTTTCTTTTGTCCCAAGAAAACAGCACTGAGTGGCCCCTTGGGCACCTTGTTTGGTGCTTCGTATTCACAGGGCATTATCTGGGAGAACTCCAGCTGGGAATTCCTGCAGCTGCTGTGATGCCCAGAGTTACAGCTGCTCTTCAGTGCAGGAGAGGCCCCTTAGGTCAGTGCAGGATCAGGACAGCTGGAGCCAATTTTTCTTCCTGGAAAAACATGATTTGCTAAACTTCTGTCGAGTGAAAACATAAGGGTGGACAGCCCCAACTTCAGACACTGAAGGGATGAAAGCTTCAAACTATGCAAGGAGACATTAATCTCAGTGAAAAACTGTGAAATATAAGAGTTTTATATAACTTTATTGCTGCTACTGGAGATGAGCTGCCACTGAGATATCAGATAGGACCTGTGCCAGCTCCTGCTCTGCCCCTTTCCCTTTCTGAACTCGTCATCTCAGCACTCCTGTTCAACTCTTGTGACCCCGCCGTGTTACTCAGCAATTATGGATTGTTACGAGCTGAGGCTTTATTCCAGGATAACTCCAGCTCCCAGCCAGGCCTGTCCTTCAGCACAGCTCCATGGCAGCCAGTGACATTACAGCAGCACAGGAGCTCAGCTGGGAGAAACAAAGCAGGAATTTCAGGGCTTGTAAATCCTCCTGGTTCATGAAACCATTTGTTTCATGTAAAATACCATACAATGTGCATCTTGGGATTGTATAGTTTTATTGACTCAGTGGTGCTTGTGTTTGAATGCATTTAGAAATGTTTTGGTATGTTTGGGTTTTAAAGAAATTGAATATCAGTGTGAAAAATTTGTCACTGTCTAAAAGAGGTGAAGAGGAGTTATCGAATATTCAGACTGCAATTCAAGGATCTGCAGTCTAACCAGTAAAATCAGTGATACTCAAATCTGGTGATACTACACATTTTTGAAGGGGATAATATTGCCAGATAGTAATTTACTAAATATTAAATATTTATATATTTTATTTATATAATATTTAAAAGTGTAAATCCTCAAAAGCAGAAGTGAGAGCTGTGCATAAGGAAGTGAGGAGGTAAGCACATCTCTGATCCACATTCCTGACATCACAGTTCAGCTCTTGGTGTGATTCCTCCCACAAGTGCTCAGTGCTGTTGGAAGATCTCTGCTGCTAATTTTGTAGTGAGGAGCAATACTCCCAGAGTAGAAGGGAAAATGTTTTGATTTTGTCACATCTGAATTCAAAATTAGTAAAAAAAATAAAAAATCAGAAGATTTCTAGGCCTGATGCAGTTTGGAGCTGTTGCTTCTGGATTCAAAAGCACATATCAGTTTTTGAGCTTTAAATGAAGAAGATTCATCTCATTTAAGTGGAGCTTTCCAGGAGTGACAGGTTAATATCGGACACTCCTGACCAGTGCATGAGCTGACCCGTCCTACATGACCCAACCTCCTTTTACCCACTTGTAAAACACAATTACAACTTTGCCTCCTAGCACATTCACAGCATCACCCCAGGGAGATGCCCAGGGACGCTGCGGGATGCTCAGAGAAGTCCAGAGATGCTCGGGGGAGCTTGGGGAAGTCCAGGGAAGCTCGGGGATGCCCGTCGGCAGGTGGCGGCGTCAAGCCGCGCTCAGCGGGGAGATGCTCAACTCGCTCGGCTGAGCTCAGCGTTTTTTAGCCCAAAACGGGCAATGAGTTTTATTCCTCTCGCTTCTTCCCTCCTTCCTTCCTTCCCTCCCTCCTTCCTTCGTTCTTTCCTTCCTTCCTTCTTTCTTCTATTATATTATCATCATTATCACCATCATTATGTTATATATGTTATATTATACTTTGTTTCAGTTATCAAACTGTTCTTAACTCATAAGTTTTGCCATTTCCCCCGTTCTCCTCCCATCCCACCCAAGTGTGAGGGCAGTGAATGAGCAGCTCTGTGGTACTTGGTTGCCAGCTGGGGTTAAACCACGACCCATGAGGGGATTTTGGAGCTCACACTCCCTACATTTATCCTGTGTAACCTCACCTGAATCACCTTGCATTCATCTCTTTGCAGATTGGCCGGGCCCAACGTGTTGCAGCACAAAACCGAAACGTTTGAGGCAGACAAAGGGCCTTTCTCTGTTGCCCTGCTGTGATGACAGTACAGTAACTCCTGCTCTTGTCCTGACACAAAGAATGCCCTGAGTCAATGGGAGCCTGTTGTCTGGCAATTCTGCAAATGGATTTGGGAAAATATGTGCCTGGCTAGTTCCAAGTGAATAGTGTAGGCAGCTGGAAGGAGCTCGGGCTCTCAGAATTACAAATGAGGATTCCTGGGGGCAAAGCTCACTGGAGTGTCCTGGCATTCCTCAGGCACTTCAGACTGGTGGGAGCTGCAGCCAGATGACTGAGGGTAAGGAGCTGCTCAGTGGGGTGAGTCAAACAGCTAAACAGTTGTGATGGGCCATGTTGAGGAAGGAGCATCTGGGAAAGAATGGAAAACTGGCAATCAGCATTTCCCATTGATGTCGTGGCTGCAGCAGTGACTCACTGGGGAGTGCCTGGAACACTGTGCCTGCTTTGCATTTCACTTTCCCCACCAATCTGATCAGTAAAGTCACCTGCACATAAATGGGGTCAGGAATTGCAACTAGAATTTCTTATGGACTTGGGGTTTTTTGGGTTCAATAACTAGAGTACTGCTTCAGACGTAACTGTGTCATCATTTCACTCCTTTACATCTCTGATAAACTGTGGAGTTTATCAGTTTGGTAAATGCTGTTTCTCCTGCCACACCTGTCTCCTTCACCACTTTCCATGTCTCACTTCTAGCATTGGGATTTCCTTTTTTCCAATGCTGCTGTGTTGGTGAACACAATGACCAATCCCAATAGCAAAGGTTGGACCTCAGCACACCTGAAGTGAGGATTTCAGACACCTTGGCTGCCACATGACAAAATAAATCCAGGATAACAATGGTTACTGCTGATGTGCTGTTGAAATAGCATTAAATCAAACATTTTAGGATTTAAGACAATCTCTTACCAGAGATTAAGAGACCTCTGATAAGGTGCAATGTGTTTAGTATCTAGCTGAAACAATCTTTCTCCTGCCTTGCTTCAAAGGTCTTGGATCACTCCTGGGGACAGCAAGATCATTGACTGACCAAAAGTCTCCCCTGGAATAGTAATTCCACTGGTTCATTGGCCTGATTGTTCAATAATTCAGATGGCATCAGGGAACTGTAGTAAAGAAGAACATTTCTGGCAACATTTTCAGGCACATTATTTCCACTGAATTAGACTGTTGTATCCACCAAAATTTCCACTGTTGCAGCAAGCTTTGATTCTGTCCATTATTTGGTCTTTTCTTCTAATCCGTGTTCAGTTTCCCGGGAGACATCACAGTGATTACAATCTGAGTATGTGGCATTCCGGCCTTCTTTCTCAACTCATCCTTCTGGTATGACTTTGGAAGTTTGTCTTTCCAAATCTGTCTGGCCTGGCTCATATGTGTCCCTGTGTTTATCTTTGTGTGTTTGTTCTGCAGTTAGTTTATGAATTCCGGATTAGAGAGAACTCGACGGCTCAAGTGAAGTCTGGTTAAATCCTCCAAATTCCTATGAACTGTATGATTTGCATCATTTCCCCAGTAAAAAACCACCTTTCAGCCGTGTGCTGTCCCTGACCTTGTGCAAAAGGCCAAGTGCAATGTCAGATCCAGGATTATGGGAAACACAGATTTAGGCAGTCTGGGAATTTAGCAGAGGATACCTTGCCATGGGATCTTAACCCTCTTGGCAACTGGTGTAGGGGAGTTTGAAGCTGAGTTTGACTAATCCGTCCTCAAATCCAAGGCTCAGCAAAGGGCTGAGGTTCTGGACATACTTTACACAACTCTTCCTGGCATCTGTGTCCTGTGATTTCCATTGCTGGAAAACAAGCCTTGCCTTACCTTTTCCTCAGTGGTAGAAGGTGTCAGGAGAAATAAACCTCCTTTTCAAGTTTCTGAATGTTTTTGACTCAAAATGGGGTGCTCTCCAGCACCCCCGTGCCTTGCAACTCTTCCCAGGTACTTCCCTGTGCAAGGGAATTTTCTGCCTGTTCTCTTTTGCCTTCAACCAAGGACAAACTTGTCTGATTACCTGCACATGTATATGCATGTTTCTGCAGCTCAAACTGGAAGTGACATTTCTACTATTTAACTGCCAGTGCTGAAAAAGACTTTTTAAGCCCTCTGGGTTTCCTTCATGCTGCTACAACACACCCTGTTTCCCTTGTGCTACTAAAATAGACAAACTGTGGTGACTGTGGTGGCTGGATGGAGAGTTTGGCTGCAAAAGGGTTGTTCTTGTCATACTCATGGGCAGGTTTGTTTTTAGCATCTGTAGTAAAATCATAAGTCACAACTGTGAAAACAATATGTAGGTATCAACAAGGACATACTCATACATCCTTAAAGAAATCGGGTTACTGTTTTAATTGTCTTTTAAGTAAGGAAATGCAACCAAAACCTTGGAGAACCTGATTTTATCACTGATATTTGAATTAATTAACAGTAATTTAAGCATTTATTTAACTGAATATCAAACTTCTCTCTTTAGCACAGGGTATGAAGGCACCAGCTGCTGTGATGACTCCTTGGGCAGCCAAGCTATGCTTTATTCATCCTTTTGTTCTCATTTTGGACAAAAAAGCCCAATTTAGGCATAAGAACCCTTGTGAAGATGCATCTACCCCCTCACAGGCAGAGGGGGAGGTAAATGCCAACACATGACTCAGGTTGTGTTTGGTCTGAACTAGTCTCATTCTAAAGTTAGCTTTCTTCTCCTTTTTTTTTTCTTTTATTTTTTTTCAGATCAAGTTTTTGTGTTGTTAAATTTGTTCCCCGGGGTCATGGAGTCCATGCTGATATTTTCAGGTGTGGTTAATGATTTAATGTGACTCATATGTCAGTGCTAACTCACTCAGGTCTCACAACAAATCCAACTGGTGACTCAGGAAGCCTTTTTATCGTTGCATTGAGGTGATGTGTGCTCGCAGTGCCCAAGAATTCGAAAAGAAAGAGAAGTAACATCTATTTAGCAGCTTTTTTTTTGTTGCCCCTGCTATCTCTTCTCAACTTTGTGGAGTGATTAGATAGCTCTTATCAGGATTAGACCACATCTCCCAGAAAACAGCAGGTGAAGGCCTCCCTGCTGCTGATAGAGGGCTGGGTTTACAGAGGACACAGTGGTTAATGTTTTTGCAGTTGGCATGTGATTGCCAGAGGGGACACACCAGGCAGAAGGGAAAGGGGATCTGCAGATCATGTGGCACCGTCAGGGTTGGTGAGTGCACAAGGCAGAATCACTTCAGGCCTCATCTGAGCACGTCCCAACCCCAGAGAAAGGAACCCCTTTTGGTCAGCTTTGGAAACCCCATTTAACGTGCACGAAGATTAATAATAACAACATTATGTAGAATCACAGAACCATGGAATGGGTTGGGTTGGAGGGACCTTAAAGATCATCTCGTTCCACCCCCCTGCCATGGGCAGGGACACCTTCCACTATCCCAGAGCTCCATCCAACCTGGGAACAATTCCAGGGATGGGGCAGCCACAGCTTCTCTGGGCAACCTGTGCCAGGGCCTCCCCACCCTCACAGGGGAGAATTCCTTCCCAGTAGTGCCGAGCAGGGATCATGGTGGGAATGACTGCCCTGTGTCACTGTCCCTGTTGGCTCATTAGAGGCACAGACAGGATAAACAGAAGCTGAGTTTTTGGTCAAAAGTGAAGAATGAGCTTGAAGTGTTGAGTCAGAATAGACATCCCACAGGAAAATTATGGGCACAGAGCTGAGACCTGGGGGAGGCTCAGAAAATGAGACTTCTTCAGCAAGCATTAGTAATAGCTTAAATATTCTGTTACATTCATATAACTTTTTGTTGTGCTGGTGAGAGACAGGGGCTACTTTTTTTTTCCCCTAGAAAAACCTTGGTTGGGAATTCTGAGAGCATCTTTATTGTATTTGTGGATCCTGCAATTTCATATTAAAACTCTTCCGGAGAGCGATCTCGGTATTTGCCCAAGTCCGGATTTTTCGGAGTTATAAATAACCAGTAGGAAGTACCACACGTCCCACCAGGCTGTGTAATGTTTAAAGGAGGTCAGTGTGCAATGAACTCCTCAGGTAACGGAGTCCAGTGGACAATTATTGCCTGACACTTCAGTTTTCTCTTTGGATAATTTGACCTTTTAATTGAGCACTTAACCTGAGAGTTTACACAGTTCGAGGCCACCTTTGGGGGGGGGAAAAAAACCCCACGGTATGAAATATATTCTCCAAATTTCCAATTAAAAGGAAAAAAATTGAAAAATGTCAAGGTTTTAATTGGCTGATGGCTGGTGTTACAGCCCCCAGGGGAACTGCAGGGTGTTTTTAACCTGGAGCAGCAGTGCCCAGGTTTTCCTGCAGGGCAGAGAGGGTCACGTACTCATGTCAGTGTTGGGATTGGCTGCACTCTTTGGCCTTTCCCTTATCACAGAAGGGATTCCTGCTGGATATTTGTTCTGCATGCACACAGTAGACCCAGTGTGAGCTGCCTTTGCTGTGCACCCACAACATGACTATATTTCATGTTTTCCCCCAACCCAAAGCTTTCCTGGAAGGGCTGGATTTGCCATGTGTGTGCAGTTCATTCACTCAGCAAATTCTTAAGGGCATGTTGGGAAAAGGCTCAAGGAGGCAGCAGCCAGGACCAGGCTGTTCCTACTGCCTGTAGGATCCAGCCTGCCTTCAACTTGCTCCCTGTGCCTTCCCCAGCTGCCCACTGGAAAAGGCTTTCCCAAGACTGGGCTGAGAATTCTTTTGGCTTGTCTTGATGGTGTAGATATTGCCTGCTCTTTGTAGGCTGAGCTGCATACCTTAGGCCTGAGACTGGTTCTAAAGGGAATTCTGCTGAAAACATGGTTTGTTTAGAAAAGCCACATCATGATTTAAAATAAATATAATTCTTTGTGAAATGTCTGCAGCAGCTCTTCTGGGCCACCCAGCTGGTACAATGGGCTCTAACACTGCCGAGGAGCTACCTCAGATCCAACGGGTTTTTCCCCACCTTTAATAGTGTCTAATAAAAGATAAAGGATGAGAAGCAAACTGTTTTCCTTTAGATCAAGGATTGCTGAAAAGAAGGGCAGTGCTCTTACTCATAAGAAAGGCTGATAATCCCAGCAAACTCACTCATCCATTCTCTGAGACAAATATATTCCAGTTCAGATCATGCAGTTCACTGCTGGTAAGAAGGAGGGACAAGCTTTTGCAATATGTTCCTACAAGCTCATCAGTTGCCACTGGCTTTTTCCTAACAGGTTGCCCAAGAATATTAAAAAAAAAAAACTTCAGCTAGACTTTTTGACACCAGTGACTTACCCGATGCTTTTGTTGGCTCCAACAAACCTGGACTTGAAGGACTTTGTGCAACATGTAGATGGGATGGGTGGGGGAAAAATAACTGAAAAGGAAGGTTTAGAGTGTGGGATTTAGGGTGCTTCAGCCTTGGGTGAGAGAGAGAGGGACAGTAAAAGAGAAGTTCAACCAATTCTAGCAGAAAATTCTGAGTGCAATTGTAGAGAATTCAGGAAGAAATGGGTTTGGGAGATAATTTTTATAACAGCTCTCAAAACATTGTCATGGCAAAGGTAAGACAGTGGCTATAAAGACTTTCATGTCTTTGCTGTCAGTTAAGACTGGATATTTTCAGTATACTCTGTGCAAAGAAAGTGGTCTTGACTCAAGTCTCACTGGACAAGATGTTCACAAGTATCCTTGTTGGTAGTTCTGGCTAAAAACCAGGCAGTTAACAGCCAAAATTAATGATAGCTTCTTTTCTAGAGCCAGACCCTTGAAGTAAAGGCTAATGGAGCTTTAGTGATGTCTATCTAGGAAATGGAAATGGTCATTTCCAGCACAGCCGGACATATTCCTTCTAATGCCAAACCAGGGAATATTGTTGTGCATCTGGGACATTGTGTGTTGACATAAGAAGTATAGAACTAATGGAGCTTTAAATCTAATTAAATTTAAAGAACCTTTGCTGCTCAGACAAGGAAAAGGAAAGCCATAATCTACCTGTATGTGTTATGTTGTCAGCCAACTCATCCTGGCTCCAGGCTAGTCCTGGGACACAACCGCCCCAAACCTTGTGCTCCCACTCTTCTGGTTGTAAGAACCTTCTCCCCTTCACCCAGGGAATGGTGTCTGTGTACTCTGAACTGCTAAGAGCTAGTGGAAATCTTGCTCTGAGGATGCCCATGAGAAGGAATGTTTAATTCATAAGAGCAGGGAAGAGCCACCAGTTATTCTGTATGCTTTTATTATTTGTCTCAATCTTGTCCAGTTTGGAAAATGTAAAAGAACAGAATACTTTATTTTTTATGTGATCATAAATATGGATTAATCCCTCTAACCTTACAGGAAAACTGAGGGTGCTGAGAGATCAAAAGGAGGGGAAATCCTCATGGGCCTAGCAAAATGTTGACATATTTCACAAATAAACATGATGTGTAGTTGGATGATCAAAGTTGCTGGATTAGTTCAAATATTATTCTTGGAACAGAGCCACAAACACTTGGTTTCTGTTTCCCACTTAACCTTTCAAGTAAAAATACCATTACTCATGAGAGTGTCATATATTGCTCAGAAATAAATCAGCGCTCCTGGGCTGGTTTTCCTAAAGTTTTTCCTGCTTTCTGTCGAGGTCAGATGGCTGCAAAGTGCCAGTTACCCACACCCTGACTCTGAGTCCCACCTGCTGCACCATAACCCATGGTGGCATCTTTGGTTTACCCACGTGACCCACGTTATCTTTGCATAACAAGACACCTTAAAATGATCTGGATCTTTTATTTCTTCTTGAACCATGACTCTTCCTTGCTTTTCAGACTCAAAGCAGCTCCTCACACACCAGTATTTGGGAATCTGGAGAAAATGTGCAGCTGAGATTTGTGAGCCTGGATCCCACTTGTCCCTGCATTCCTGGGAATGTCCCCTGACAGCCCCATGCTGCCCATATCCTACATCCACCGGAGGGTTGAGGCAGGAACCTGGGGCCAGTTTGGCCACAGTTCATCACAGAATGGTTTGGGGTGGAAGGGACCTTAAAGATCATCCAGTCCCATTCCACCCCTGCCATGGGCAGGGAGACCTTCCACTAGCCCAGGTTGCTCCAAGCCCTGTCCAACCTGGCCTTGGACACTTCCAGGGAT
>NW_016690229.1:1426148-1466375 GCF_001604755.1 Lepidothrix coronata
GACAGGCTCAAGAGATTCCTGGGCATTTTCTGCTCAGGCCAACACTGCCCAAGGTTTTTTACACAGTTTGATGTTTATCACTTGGGCCTGATGATGCTGTGCCTGAAGGTTGTTTGGATGGAGCTACTTTCTGAAAATTGGAACATGCCATGAGATTAAGGGAGTTTGCATGAAATGCCCTTTCAAATTGAAAATGAAGAGTTGTTGACATAATAATGTTGAAATCTATCAGTTCAGGGCTTGACTGAAAGAAAAATCTTTGTCCTGGAGCAAGTTCTTTAACAGACACAGTAATTCTTAAAAACAATTCCAAGTTTTCTAAAAGATTCCTTTCTGTAAGGTTTGCATTCACCTCAGGTGTTTCCTCTCTTCCTAACTTGATTTCACTAAAAAAAAAAAAATCTTCACTTCTGTCAAGTTTTCCTATACAGAAGAATTTTAGATTTCCACATTTAATTTCAAGTAAAAAAAAAAAAATGGGAAACACAGTTCTCATTCTCCTTCAGCTGCAGTAACAGGCCTCAGCCCTGGGCAGGGTGTGAAGACAGGGAGCTGTCAGCTCCAACACCCATCACACAGCACAACATCCCTGCAGAGAGGAGACCAAGTGAAGGGGTTTGAGCATGGCCAGCATTGGGCATGTGGCTTCACAGGATGGCACTGACACTTTGTTGTAAAACTCTGAGCATCCCATCAGTCTGTTGAGGCGACAGCAGATGCTCGTGCTTTGAATAGTGCATTTTGTTATGAATATAAGAGCATGTTTCTTGGCAAATTTAACCATCCTGTGCAGCTCCATCACCCCTCTCCCTTCCCAGGGCATCCTGCCCTGGTCGTGCTGTGCCAGGTGATGGGAGCCAGGGAATGCAGAGCCTGCTGTGTCCCAGCACGAGCGCTCAGGCACCAGCTGGGGCAGCCAAACACAACATCCCTTTCCTTCCTTAATCCCCATCACTTTGTGCCTGATCTCTCTGTTGAGACAGGCTGTCAGTGGTTGCTGTGTGACCTGTCTGAACACCCTCTGCTTTAACTTCCCCTGCGAACATGTTATTTCCATTACACGGAATTCACACCTCTCTATTTGCCCAGGAGCTCTGATTTCCCCCAGAAATTCCAGTTGCTCCTTCAACTGTTTTTCCCTGGATGCCATTGACTTCTATATATAGCACAGTACTCTCCATGTCCTCAAAAATCTGTTTTCCAGTGAAGCACATCGGGTGCCAACCACAGCCCAAGAGGGGCTCAGAGGAAGCAGCAGCTTCCCGAGGGGCTGTTGAATATACAAAAAAATGTGTTCTCTGTGTTTCTAAGGGCACCTGCCAGAGCCCTGCTGTTGGATCAAAGCACAGATCAAATATTTGGCATCAGCCATATCCCTCCCTGAACAACTCCACCTGCAGGCAATAGAATATGCTATTTTTAAATATTTATTCCAGTCATTTGTATCCACACATAAATAAAACTTCCCTCTCCCTGCAGTGAATATCTGTTGGCTCACAACTAACTCTTTGATTCCTCAAGCAACGAGCTGATCTAGTTTCCCTTTCAATTTTGCCTTTGGGCAAGAAAAACTTTGCAAGAGTTATGAATCAAGTGTATTTGAAGGTACCTTCCTTTCTGGAAAATGTCCTCCAGCACCTTCCCAAACCTTGCCAGACTTCCCTCTGAGTGTGCCTTGTTTTGCCACTGTTCAGCAACAAAGAAATCTCTTGCAAGGACTTCTTTTCTGAGCTGTTCAAAACAGAAGGAAAGTTTCTGAGAGGTTCTTAGACATCCAAAGCAAAATTTTGGCATTCAGGGAAAAAAAATAAATCCTGCTGGCTTTAGATGGCTTAATGTCACCTAATTATTTAAGAACCTCAGGATCTGCGTCTCAAATAATTTGATTCAACACCCGTGTTTCTCCTAAGAGTGACCTTGGGAATCCCTCTCCAGGTCAATGTGTGCAACTCCGGGTGCAGTTACCTGTTCCTTTGAGTAATTTGGAGCTGATGCAGACGGGAAGGTGGTCTTGCCCTTTCCAGCTCCAAGGTGTCATCCCCCAAATACATGTTCATGCCACCTTCCTGCTGTTGACTCCAGTGATTTTGTAGCCAAGAGGTGAGTCAGAGCAGCTCTGATCCTACTAAAACCAACCCTGCAAGAAAGGTTTTTGTCTGGATCAAAGTCTCAGGACACAAAGCAGGATACCTGTGAAGGACAACAGCCCATAATTAGTCTGTGAACCCACAAAGTTCTTTGGGGTGCAATCTCACAGGGCTTTTATTGCAGGTGAGCAAACCACACCTAAAAAAATTCACGACTCCCCTATTCTTTTGGAATTGGTGTGAACAACTCTGAGGGATAAGTCCTTTCCATTTCAGAAGAATTCAACTCCCACTGACCCCTAGTTAAAGCAGCTGCTGCCCTCACTGTCTAAATCAAAGCATCACATATAAAGAGGGCTGAATAAATGAAATATCCTTACAATTATGGGCCTACTTTATTCTTGTAACTCTATGGCACTTCCTCTCCCTGAAAAATCCTTTTCAATCTGCACATAAATAGGTATTTAGTAGACAGGTAGGATGAGCAGACACCTCCACAGAGCTGCAGCACTTCTGGATTTCATAAAGCTGATAAAGTGATATTTCACTTCACTGCAAATGTGAAGTCTGCACTTCTTATCAGCCTTTTAGAGGGCAAGCACTTAGATGTGAACTTTGAAATGTTAAACTTCATTAGGAAAACTAAAAGCCAACTTCCCATCATATGCTTTGAACCACAGAAGGTTGGAAAAGACCCCCAAGACCATCGAGTCCAACCTGTGACAAACCCCCACCTTGTCACCCAGCCCAGAGCACTGAATGCCACGTCCAGTCTTTCCTTGAAGCTCCAGTGGAAGATCCCAATAAGAGTGTTCAGGGTGTTCAGTTACTTGAGAAATTTATATCATCGTATTCAGCGATTTCATATAAAACATCTCCTGATATCTCCTATTTTCTTCTCTTTGCTGTTGTTAATTTTATTTTAGTGGAGTGAAGTGCTTTGAAGCTTTTCACTTGTGTTGAAATGAGATGCTGAGTGCTGGTATCACAAGGAGAAATATGAATTGAAAGCTTTTCTTTCCTATTGCTCTGACTTTCAAACACAGCCAGAGGGAAGACAGGATTGTTCCAGAGCACCAAAACTTGGCACCTCCTGAACAGAGCAGAAGGTGTGTATGAGCCCAACTATCTTGTCATCCTGCCCAGAATCTTGCTCCCAAAGTCTCCCTTATTCTACTCCTGCTCCCATTTAAAATGACTGAAATTTGGATCCCAGCTGAGGTCTTCTCCTGTGCTTTATGGCAGGACAGACAGTTTAATCCCACCAACCTCAATGTGAGGAGTGTGTTTGGTGTCTGCAGCCTGTGGTTGAATGTCCTGCAAAGCCACCAAAGCAGATCCCAGTTCTAGGGTGGCCTTTGCCCATGGGTTGAGTTGACTCTTGGCTGACTCCTGATCAGATATGTGGGGACCTTTGCCCTGGAAAGAAGTGGGACAGAGCCTGATTCAGGCATTGACCTCATCTGCAAAACTGTCTGCGATTCCCGTCGGTAGAACTGAGATAACAGTAAGGGCTTTTTTTGTAAGAACTTGGAAGCCATGATAAGTGCAACTCACACTGCCTGAGGTTTCTCGAAGACTTCCTTCCATTATTTCCATTAAATTTAGGGAACATTTTTCCTTTCTTCACCTTGAGCCACTCTGCGCTTCTAGAATTCCATCCCACAGTGAGGGAACCCTTTAGTCCAAGGCAAACCAGACCTACACCATTCCCTTGCTTCTCTCCTGTTTTCCTGTGGAACACAGTTCAGCAGCAGGATGAATCAGATGTGACTTGCTTGATTCACTATCAGGTTTCAGGGCACCTAATCTGATAGTGGAGGGCAAAGTATCACAAACATGCAGCTGGGGACCAATTTGGGGAGACCAAGGAGTAACTCAGGTACTCCTGGTTCCCCTTTATTGCCCTGTTCTCCCTGCCAGCAGCTGACTCTGCTTCCTTCCCTTCTCCCCTGATGTGTGGAGGCTGCAGTTCACTCAACACATGGAACAATTAGAGGCAAAGAGTTCAAACTTGTTGAGAGGGACGTGCCCAAGAAAGCACAGCAAAATTTACCCCGATTATACATTCCATTCCCCACTTGTTTTGACATTGTCCCTTGGAGAAAAATATTTTGGTTTAGAAAGAGGTCTCGTTGCTTTCCCTGTCAGGAGGAGGATTGCTCCATCTAAACCCTACAATATAAAGTTGTCTAAAACTCCTTCTGGATCCAAATCCTGCAGCTGAAGTTTAACTTGTTAAGTTGTTCCAAAGCCACAGGTTAGTGATCATGCAGCTGAGACAAAAAACATGGACAAGAGCTGAACATAAATGTAGTTCTTCCTCTGCTGGCAAAGAAGAGGACAGGAATATAGAAAATAAAGTCCAGATAGGAATTATATGAGGCACTAACACGGTTCTGGGTGAACAGACAAGAAAGAAGTGAACAGTAATGCAGAAATATTCACATAAAGAGTACGGACATTTTGGGAAAAGTGCACTGTAACATTGAACCAGCTCCCAAGTGTGGTCTCCATCCTCACCACTTACAAATCCCTGCCCAAAGAATTGCACTGTTTTCATAGTGACTGACACCAGTTTCATGTGACTTTACATTCTCAGTTCCAGCAGATGGGATTGCTGGTTTGTACCTTGGAATATGAAAGGGATTGAAGGCAGTGGGGTTGCAGCCCTGAGCTACAGTAGAGAGAGAGGAGGGATGTCAGCCTGGACAGTCAGGACATGTCCTCCTTCCAGGCCAAAACAATTCAGCAACTCTGTTTTTCACTCACTTGAAAGCTGATACTCAAAAATGCCCAAGAATAAATGTAAGGGAATAAGAATAATGCTCAGTTTCGTAATATAATATTCATACTTTTCCCCAAGCCTTGCCTGGAAGGCTACATTTAAAAAATTTGAATGCAGCAACCCACACCTCAGTATATCAATCCACAAGTTATCAGAAGAATACACAAAGCCAGGGTAAGAGATTAATGAGCTGCTTGCAGCTTCAATCTCAATAGGCTCTTTGTCTGAGTTATCTGAAGTAAAAAGGCATCTTTTCTTCTAAAGGTATAACTCTTCCATGAGTTTTGAATATGTGTGCCACAAATTGCTGGAAATTGTTAAACTTCCTCCGTTTACAGAAAGTGAGAATGCATTAAAAAACCCCACCCATACTCCTGCAGTCCCACTAAGATCAGAATGATGGTTCACATATCTAAAATTAAGAATGTGCTGAGTTGTTCTCCAAAAATTTGTCCTGAAATGAACTTTAGCTGTGAACAGTTGGCGGAATTACTTTTTCAGGTTTTGGGTAATTTTGCCCCATTAATCAAAGTCAGCACTGACACAGATGAGAATTCTACCTCTACTTGTTGAGCACAAAGGTCCTTCTCAGCATGGAAGGAGACAAACCAGGACACATTATCTGTCAGGTAATCAGAGCAGTGAAAGGTGTACACAGAGACTGACTCAGAGCCATGGAACAGCCAGATTATAATGAACAAAACACAGATCAAAATGCCAGGTTGTCAGTCCTGAAAACTTACATTCTTTATCCATAAAAAAGCATGGATTAGTTGACTCCACCTTTGTCTATACCATTCCCATCAACATGCCCAAGGCCTGAGCAGAATTAACTTCCTTTTGGATGGGTAAACCTCCTTCACTTCCTTGCTGAGAAAGTTAATGTGGAGGCCAATTAATTCCAATTATTTTATGATCCAACTCCCTTCCTCTGAGGAGTAACCGTAGGAAATGATAACAGGGAAGCTGAAATGAAAATTCTGAATGAGTAACTCATTTCAAAGCAGCAAAGAACTGCACTGAATTTATCCAGCTGACCACAGGTGAAGGGTTTCATAGACATTTATTAATCTCAGAGGCATCACACTGGGTTTCTACTGCTGAAAAACGAGGGGAAAGGAAGCCATGTGGGTTTCTTGATGTGGAAGTCTGGCTTGGTCATTCATTATCTGTGTAGTTTGATAATTACCTATTTCCTAGGTAAACTGCTTTGGACATTTACTTTGAGGTAGCAGATTAATGAAGTTCTTTGAAAACTTCAGGAACTTGAAAATCTACAAAGCTTCCGGAAACACAATTTTCCAGGTCAGTGGTTATTGTACTTTCAGAAATCCAGCAGGCAGCACTCATTGGTACCTCAGCTTGTACAGAATTAGTCAAAACCTTCCTCACAGCAGCACCTGTACAGATCTTTGAGTCCCCTAAATTTAAGTAGCAGGAATAATAAGCAGGCCAGTAAGTATGAACCTGGGATTTACTACACGGGAGCAATAAAGGATTTCGAAACAGCTGATAACTGGGCTGTCAAGGTCAGTTCAACGAGATAACACCTCTTCCCTCTGCTTGTCTTTAGGAGTTAAATCATCAGGACATTTGTGTGCCTGGAATCAAACAAACTGTTTCTGTTTACACTTGTTTCATATTGGCACAACTCCGCTGGCTCTAATGGAGTAATATTAGCTTATACTGTTATAAGAGGAGACTTGGTGTGTGTTATTGTCACAGCAGCTTGGGTAGATCCCCACACACAGCTTCACACGAGCTGCCAAAGCTCCCTGGGGGTTGTTCTCCCAGCCCACCTTTCCCAAGTCCCCAGTGCTCCCAGCCCCCAGATCAGTGTCAGCAGCACGAACTCCAGTTGCTCTAAGGGGCACATGGCAACACAATTTTTGGAAAAGCTCCATCCTCACAGTGCTGCAGGATTTTTCTTACACCACCAGTCACTCAACCTGAGGCTGCCTTCCCTTTGCAAAGACAGAGCAGGTTTTGACTGTCAGATTTGCCTTCACGTGACCACAGGCTGTCAGTCACAGTGCTGCTGGATGGCATTTCTTGATATATATATTTCTTTTGATTCTGCAGAGGTTCGAACTATTTTCATCCTTCCTCGAAACTTTTAATGGATTTTATCTTGTCATAATGGCAGAGAAATGTAACAATCCCATCCCTGGAGACCTCAGTTCTGTGCACGCCAGGGAGAAATGTGCTCAGATACAGAAACTCCTGACAGAGCATTCATTGGGGTCTCACAGGATTATACAGAGGGAAAGGGGCTGAAAGCTTGGATTTAACTCATTCCTGAATACTGGTCTTGGCCTGGATTGAAGGAATAGCAGAATTAAAGGCACAAACGGGGTTTGGCACCAAGGCTCTGCCCTGCAGGGCTTAACTCCTGGTACTTAACCCAGGACCCACCTCGCTGGGGCTGGGTGTGCCAGGCAGTGCCCACCAGACCCTCCCACCAGGAGCTGAGCTTTCCAAACTGTCTCCCAGCTGACTGTCACAATCCACACAATCCAGCAGCTCTAGGTATCATAAAGCAGGAAATTTTCACTGCAGGATTAAAGTAGAACTTGGTAGAATTTCCAGCTCAAGCCCATTGAGGATGTCAAGCAGAGGGATGAAAGTACCACAGCAGCTTTTTTGCAAGAGGTTGCCATGGAAGGCAAGGTTTTTGTAAAGCTACAAAGACTTTATAATAAACTATGGAAGACTAATCATAGAAAAACAATAGAAACCTTTATTTTATTACAAAATTGACTGTTACCAAATTGACTAGAAATATTCAGATAATACACAAATGGCTTTATACATTTTAATAGGGCTACATTTCCATGTCTAACAACAGAGGAAAACAAACAAAACACAGGGGACAGACCAACAAATACTAAGAACTTGGATCATTCCAGAAAGTAAAAAAATAAAAACAACCATTCATGGTTATGTATATACAAAGCTGGACTTCAAACTGCATCATTGGAAAAACTAGCGACCATAACAACTAGCATATAATATTACCTGCAGGGCAGTGACAATTTTAAGCTTTAGATACAGATACTGCAGTCTCCACAAGAAAAAAACCTATTTGAAATATTCAGGATCCTCATTTCCTGGGAAATTGTTCTTTGAAAGATACATTTTATAGTACTCATCTAATGAAGTCACTATCCTGTTAGGATAATCAGCATTTAACAGTGGCAGAACCCATAGGATTCCAGTGGTTCCATTTTTGAATGAGGCCTTTTCATGCAATAAAAGGCCGTTAAGGTTTGACAATAAAGGTGGGATAAAATGGTTTGTGCAGGAATCAGAGGCCTGAAACTCCCTGGGCAAGAGCAGAGATTGTGCCAGGCACAGCACTGTGTACAAATGAAAGTACTGTGCAGGCATGAGGAATAAATCCTGTTATGCACATTTTTCCTTATATTCCTATATAACACCAGGGAAATATCCTTCTTTAATTATCCTGATTTTCAAGCCCTGTTTTCAGCTTAATTCCTGACTGCCATCTCACATCTCAGCTTAATCCGTGGTGTTGGTGATTGGTAAGAACTAAACCAGTTTCTTCTCCCTTAAACTGCCTTCCCAAGCTCTTCCACTCTGAGCTGACAGGGCCAGTGCAGTCAGGACTGAACCCAAACTGGGAGGCAGCTCTTTCCAGGCTGCTCTGTGGAAGAGCCCGAGGCTGCAATAATTTCCCTGTGCACTGACAAGAACTGTCCAGAGCACTGCACAGCTCGTTGTCCTGGGCAGGCCCTCAGCTGCACTAAATCACTGTATTTCCACAGGTATGTGAATGCACGTGATGTTTTTCTTTCCTTTTAACACTGGATGAACTAACTAACCACATTTTCCCAATAAAACCATATGGGAGCTTTTCTTGGTGCTATTTCTGACTCTGCAGTTGTTCAAGGGATGGGTGTTGCAATTCTTCACTGGCTGGTGGAGCCTCCACAGCTTTGACTTCTCCAGTTGATGCCTGTTTTTTAAGAGGAGGCAGCAGCAGGGTTGTCATTTATTTTTCTGCAAGCTGTACTGAAGAGAAAAAAATCTATATTGTGATCAATTATTTCAAAGTAAACAGCACTGAGAAAACTTCAGTTAAAGGAGTTGATGCTCAGATTATACTGAGTGATTTTCTTCCTGTGGTGTTGGCCAGCACAAAAATATCTTCCATAGTACTTAAATGTCACTTGATTTCTAATTTGAGGATTTAATTCTAGGTCAAAGACTTGGTTTTTCAATTTAGATTGTTAGACAAATAAGCTATTTTATCAGCTCATTTGTGTAAGCTCATGTGAGCAGAGAAAATCTTACATTCGATTTTATTGAACAAAAATATATAATAAGTTGCAACATTGCATAACTATTTACAAATAGATTTTTTTCTTTGTCCTTATGCCTAAAATCAAGTTTTGTTATCTAAACTCTGCAAAGCACTGAGGTACTGTTCCTTCACTAAGGCTATTTAATCTGTAAATTGATGCTCAAAAATCAAAGGCTATTTTTCAGGAAATTTCTTGTAGAAGTGCAGTGGAGAAGTTACATTATAACAAAATAATGGCTATTGTTTTCTCCAGCAGTGTATACATTTTGATTTTGCCCTTTCTGATCTGCATTATTGTTAAAAGCAATGAAAATTAATGATATTTCATCCATCTCCCATCGAGAGGATGAAGATTAGACAAACACCTGTTGCCTTGCACTCCCAGTTCTATGGAAATTCTGGACGATGCTCAAAGCCAGGTGTGCTGTGCTCCAAGAGCCCCGTTCACTCACCTCATCTCCTGTGGAATGCGATGGGCAGCTCCCGGCTGGGAATGAGGATTCCCGAGTGCAGAGTCTCCACCGGCCTCTGGTCAGTGGCCACGACGTGGTATTTGCGGACGAGCTGAAACACAAAGTTTCCATCAGTGTGCTTTGTTAGAAGCTGAATGCCCACTGTGCACAAAATGCTCTTTTTTTTTGGAGTGTTTACCCAGCAAAGGGCCAAGTGGAGCTGCAGCTCTGCCACGCGGCGCCCGATGCACATCCTCTTCCCCATCCCAAAGGGAACGTGGGAGAACGGACGGATCAGGTTCTTCTGGAACCAGCGCTCTGGTCTAAACTGAGTCCAGTCGCTGAAGTACTCCTCATTGCAGCCCAGGGCATGGCTGTTTATCATCAGAACAGTCTAGAAACAAAGAGAGTCTCGTTACAATTTGTCCCAGAGCTGCCAAGTGAATCAGGTCGTTGATGGAAAGAACCAATGCAACAGTAAAGGCGAGGCAGTTTCCTCAGAAGCTGCCATGCAATTCCCTGAGGATTAATCCGAACGCAGAAAAAGTCACGGTTTCCTCAGAAAAAATCATGAGAAAACTGGAAAAAAAAAATATTTGAAGCAGCACAGCAAAATGTTTTCTGACCAATATTTCTGCCTGAATCCATCAGCAGTGCAGGCAGGTTTGGGGTTGAGTTTATGGGAATCTTTGGTGTGAATTCCTCACTCCTTATGCCAGGCCTCATCCTTTGGCAAAGTCAATTTAAAACTGAATTATGACCAACTTCTGCGGTTTATAAGACAGTTAATAAATGGCAAAACACCCTAGTAAGTTAAATTCATTGCCTTACCCCTTTGGGCAGCACATAATTTCCCAGAACCATTTCCGTGTCGATGGTGCGAGTGGTAAATGGCACTGATGGGGTTAATCTACAGTGAGAAAAACACAATGGGTTAAATTTGCAGCATTTTTTCCTCCAGTATCTCTCATAGTTCACCTTAAACAACCAGATGAACAAAATTATGTGTACTAGAAGATTCTTACCCCTCTGGTACACACAAGCTGGTAAAAAACTTTGTGATCGTTTTGCTCTTATTTAGGAATTTTACCTCATGGACTCTTTCAGACACGCTTTCAGGTAAGGCATATTCTTCAAGTTCTCAGCACTTGGAGTCTCATTAGCAGCCAAAACATTCTTTATTTCCTGGAAAAGCTTCTGCTGGACACGTGGATTGCGTGAAATGTTGTACAGAGCCCACAGTAAACTATTGGCTGTCTGAAAGAAAAGAAAAAGAAATGTAAGACCTCCATTTGTGGTGACAGAAGGAAGAAGTTGCCAAAAGTTCAAAGCAATATTTATGGCTGGTCACTGATTTATGATATTTTGAAAGCTTAAGTGATTATGAGCCATCCCAGTTGTTCTCTAGGAATGATGAGCAGAAGAACAAATCTATGATTTCAGGTAAATATTCGTTTGCACTTGGGCCAGCAAAGCAGGATTAGCTCCCTTCCAGGTGTCAGGATGGTTGGGTTATGGAGGCAGGCAGGCAGTGGAAGGATTTGAAGCTCTTGCAAAGCCAGGTTTACCGTCTCCACCCCAGCAATCTGGAGCTCTGCGATGGCAGCGTACAGCTCCTTCTTGGAAAGTTGTCCTCCAGAGTAGATGTCACACAGAAAATCCTCCTGAGGGTTTGCAGAGTGTTTTTCCAGTCGACAGTCAATGGAGTGTTTGGCTGAGGAGGGAGGAGAGGGAGGTAATTAATGGAAAATCAGTAAAAATACTGTAAAAATAAAAACAAAACCACGTCTGACATGCAGGACCTTGAAAGGAGGTGCCAAGCTGGGCTCATTTTGCAAGCAGTGAATAAATAGCAAGTATATTTATACTGAATAAAGTATGGTATTTTCAGTCTTTAGACAAAAAACCCAGTCCCAAAAATCACTTTTGAACAGAAGAAATTCCTGCAAACTCTTAGAATTCTGCTTTCTTAAATTAGGAAAGGAAATCAGTGAGACATTGAGCGAAATATTTAGCAAACAGAAATACAAGTGTGTGAAATTTATTGCCTCGGGTTTTCAAAGGGGATCAAGGTGTTAAAAAAATCAAAGAGACTTAGTACTCAGACTCCCTGGGGGGAAATGTAAACCTTTGATTTACAAGGGGAAGGCACAAAGAGATGCCAAATTTCCACATGCTGGGGATTTTTTTTTTAAATACAGAGAAGTAGATTTTGCCCAACACCTTACAGTTCCTAGTAAGGAGTTATTCCTGTCAAGTGAAGGTGTTAAACTTTGTTTTTTCTGAACAAAACTGTTATAAAGTGTCTTTCCTAAACCCCATAAATTAAGAAGCAATAAAATAAGTGCACATGGGGCTGGCTTGACCAAAAGTCTTGAAGTATCAAGTACTCAAATACAGCCATCCAAGTGCCAAAATCTTCCTCAATTTTTAGTGACACTTGTCAGTGTTTAGCAAAATATTAAAAATACAAACTTGACTTCATACCTGGAGTTAGAGTAATTTTTTAAACCTTGAAGGCCAATTCATCTTAAATAGTAAAAAAAAAAACATTGTCAAAAAGCCAAACTGTACCTTACAATTTAAATTGCTTCTAAGATTTACAACCATATTCCAGGTTGTTCAGAAAACCTGTAATGTCTTTATTGTTTTTTAGCTGACAGGTTTTGTTGTGTATAAAATTCTTGTTTCTTGGGAAAACAACTCCCTTTGAGGTCCCTTTGAGGGAAGTCCCTTTTCTCACTCATATACTTGCCTTTAAAGAGATTATACACTTTCTGGCTATTTTATGACAGATTAAAGTGGAATTAACTGCTGGCTCCCAATATCCTGGGGCTTCCCTGGGAATTGAGTATTGTCCCACAACCAGACGTGAGTGTTAGTCATAAAAAACCTACTCCCATGTTGGAATTAGTCTGTGTTTAGTGCAGCAAAGCTGTTCCAATCCGTGCTGAAGTGATTAACAGCAGCATAGAACAATAGCAAGGATGAAGAGAGTTAATTCCACCAAGCAGGAAACAGAGATAAAGGAAAAGAAGAGACATTATGTTTAAAACAATAACCTGTTTTAAATATATCATCCCATGCTTTAGTATGAGCTTGCCAGACTTTTGTGTTCAGCCCCTTGTGAAGTTCCACAGGGGTCACCATCATCATCCCAAAAGTGGCCATCATCTGTGGTGGAGAAAGAGTTTGGGAAATCTGTCTTTAATCTATACTTATTTGCAATCTCTGAACGAAATGAGACTGTAAAGTAGGAGGCAGTTTTCAGGAAGGCAAGATTCTGGCAGATTTTCCATTCTGGAGAGAAACGATGGGTCTTAACCTACTTAGACCATATCCAGCTAAAAATTAGGGACAATCAGGAGGACATGAGGCTTCTCCAGTGGGCAGTGCATCTTCTCTACTTTAGGCACCTGTTTAGAATGGCACAAGCTAATTTTTGGCAGTGCCTCTCTCTCCCTTGACAACAAATGGAGCTAAAAAATTAGGCTGGGCTAGATGCCTATCTTTTGGATGACTAAAATTAGGCAGGTTTGTATCACCAGAGTCCAAGTTACAGCAAAATCCACAGCAGGTTTGCCTGCAGGAATGAGTAACCTCCAAATCCAGCAGTTTTGCATAATCCCACACAACCCCAGCAGTCCCACCCAGCAAAGAGCAGCGTTGCACAACAGGTGTCTCAGAGGGAGAGCAGAGTTAACCAACCAACCTGCCAACTCCATTTCCAGGATTACCCTGATGTCCATACAGCAGTTTTCCCTGTCAGGTTTAGGCATCACATAAATGAGACAGTTCAGCTGTTCAGGATTAGCTTTGCACTGTAAGTGTCACTTTGGATGTGCAAAGCTGCCAATGCACAGGTAGCACAGAAGCTCGAGGTGCTGTTTTTCAGGTGACTCATTTAAACTGCTGCCTCTCATTAGCAGGAGGGGTAGAAAATCACTACAGCCCCAGGACAGACTCTTCCATACCGTTTTTACTGCCTTGATGAAGTTCAAACTTTCTTCTTCCACATCCTGCTGCAGGAGGCCAAACCTCTTTCCATACAGCACCAGACAGATACCTGTTGTTAAGCAGTATTATAATTAAATGATGTAAGAAAAAGTGTGTGTGTTGGTCGTCATTTGTCGAGGAATGGCTTGGATTATCCTTCTGGAAAATGTTCCATGATACACACCTGTGAGAGCAGCACTTTCTAAACACCTTCTGCCTCTTTTCCTCAGACTCAAGTAGAGTATCCAGCTAAGGGGATACTCTGCACCCCTGATCAGCACCACTGATCCCCTCACGAGCAGCAGAGCCTTCTGCCATGCAGGGCTGGCATTATTTGGTAAATAAGATATTTGGCAATGCTACTGAAGAGAACTGAGTGGCAGGAAAACTGGGCCTGAAGAGGTCATCTCCTCCAGCATTTCCTAGGCCATCTCCTCCAGCATTCCTAGGTCATCTCCTCCAGCATTTCCTAGCCCTTCCCACAGCCAGAAACCACTTGCAAACACTGACAGCATCCCACACTCCACCAGTTTCCACCCCTTTCCACTTGCCTTTTCTTCTTTTTTTAAAGCTCTCACTTCCTATTTGTCCTTTTCCAAAATCAGCCTTCACCACTGACAGGGGAAAAAAAAAAACACTTTCAGGGCCTCAGTCCACAGGCTGCTGAGCTGAGCCAGCCAAGAGCAGATGGGTCTGGCAGAGCTTGTTCAGTAACGCACCACAGCCAACATCCCTCTTTTTGGGAACCACTGAGGCTGTTTCTTCTGCCCTAGGTCATTCCTGGCAGATTCCATATAAAACTTTCTAAAGATGGAGGCTCCTGACTTGGTAACTTATTCCAGTGCTTCCGAATCCCAACGTAAACATCTTAAATGGGATTTTCCAAGCTTTGTCTGCAATGAGCACTTCTTCACTGTTATTGGATCATTTCATTGATCTCGTGCTGCTGGTAATTAACAAATATCAGATGGACAAAACCAGGTCATGTGCTATCTGATCCTAGTCTAGATAAATGCACCATGATTCCCTCAGGTTTTGGATTTATGAGCCATTACAATGTTTGAATGTTTCTAGTAAGTCATACAGGTAACTAAACAGAGGAATCTGTGTAGCTGCTGATGAATTTTGCCTGTGATAGTTCCCTGGATGTTCTGCAACTCAGTTTCCAGGATATTGTAGCCAACAGTTTGGAAATAATCAGCCAATACATTCATCCCTGATCACACTGGAACTGAAATGCCATGGCAGGTGCACCATACTCAGACAAAAAATGACTTACTTTCAAAGGACCATTTGTTGAATTCTGAATATACATCTTCCATCTGTCCATTTTGGTTACATATTTCATCTATTCTGCGCATGAAATCCTCCAGGACCTGAGCAGTGGAAAGAAGAGAGAGAAAATAAGGGATAAAATGACATCAGCTAATAGAAATTCTGTGCAATTCAGCATTTCAACTGTCTTTTAAATAGATAGCCATCTTGCCTAAGAGAGGAATCCTTCTGTTTCCTGTTCTTTGAACAAGATTCAACTTCCCCCTGTGTGAATGTATGTTTGGATTTTACAGACTCTTGTGCTATCATGGCTTGTACTTCCATAAGCTGAGCTTTCCTCCACAGGGATGAAACACTTCACTCTGGGGCAACACTGGAGTTTCACAATGAAGAGAATTAAGCTGTTTATCACAGATGCTCCTCAAACTAGGTGAGGAACACAGAGGTTAAGGAGGTAGGTGTTCACTGATGGGGGTGGAGACATAAGAATGAAGGAGTAAAGGCAAAAACTACTGAATGCAAGAGAAGTAGGTAAAAACTGCTTGCAGGAGCCCGTGTCATTGTGGAATGATCTCACTGTTCTGTGGAGACAGACAGTCTCAACTACAGGTTTCTGTGTGGTCTCACTTTTGGTCAGACCCTGGCGATGAGTTTGTACTTGTTATTCCCTGAACAATCTGAGTATGAACTCGTGGTTTTATCACTGCACAGAAAATCAGCAGCTATCCAGAGAAACCGGATCTGCTTTTATTCCCCAGGTTTGCAGAGGATAAAGGAAGGATTTCTCAAAGCCCAGTACCTCATTGATAGCCGTATCCAGCTTCACAACTTCCCTGGGCTTCATTAATTTCTTTTGAAAGGCACTTCTTACCCTCTGCCAGTCCTTTCCTTCCCTAGATTGAAATAAAGACAGCGAGGTTGGGAAGCGAGAGATTTAAAGAAGAAGGAAAGAAGAAGAAAACCCCAAACCCGTCGCACGTGCACCACGACACCGCTGATGCTTCATCGCACCGACACCGCCTTGTGCTCCTTGGGAGGGGGATGAGCCCCGGGAGCGCAGCCCGGGGAGCGGAGGGCGGGCTGGAGCATCCCCCGGGCACCTGGGACCCGCCCTATCCCGCACCGGCTCCCCCGCACGGCAGGGACCAACCAGCCTTCCCGGCACCTCCCCGGGATGCTGCGGGTGGCACTTACAGGATGAGCAGCCCGTAGCCCTCGTCGCGATAGTCGCGATAGGCTTTCCAGGGCTTGATCTCGAGGCGCTGGGGGCAGGCGCTCTCCCGGCGGTACAGGGCTTCCAGGAGGCAGGGCGCGGCGATGTGCACCGAGTCGAAAGCCCCCAGCTTCATGCGGAAAATCTTCCCGAACCTCCGGTGGTACTCGGCCTGGGGGCGCAGGGGAGACCCCCGCAGTGAGTGCTCCCCTCGCCGCAGCACCTTCATCCCCATCATCCCCATCATCCCCATCCCCGTCCCCATTCCTGTTCCCATTCCCGTCCCCATCCTTATCCCCGTCCCCATCCTCATCCCCGTTCCCATCCCCGACCCCGTTCCCATCCTCGACCCCGTTCCCATCCCTATCCCCATCCCATCCCCAGGGCTCTGCCGCCTCACCAGCGTCTCGTGCTGCCTCTTGAGCCCCCCTTTCCAGAGCACGTCGGGCAGGCTGCCCATGAGGGGCCAGCTGGGGGGCCCGGGCAGGGTCTCCGCGGGCCGCAGGGCGCTCAGGGAGGACGCGGGGGCTGCGCGGCCGCAGGTGCGGGCGGGGAGGCGGCGGCGGAGGAGGAGGGTGATGCCGCGGCCGCCCATGGTGACAGCGCGGTGCCAGCGCCGCCCGCTATAGGGACATTTATAGCAGCCGGAGGTGCTGGACTTTCATCGGGGCCAATGGCAGCCCTGGGTGGGGTGGGGTGGGGCGGCTGCCCCGGCCCGGCCCGCGGAGCCCGCGGGGCAGGCGGGTCATCAAAGGGTTCAGGCGAGGCAGGAGGGCACCGAGCCAGCGCCCGCCGCGCCTCCGCCCGCTCCCGACCCGCCGGGCTGCGAGGATGCGAGATCCCAGTCCCCGCTGAACTCCCGGGGGATGCGCGGCCCCAATCCTCCGAACTCCCGAGGGATGCGCTGCTCCCGACCCGCCGGCCCGCGGGGGATGCGCGGTCCCAGTCCCTGCTGAATTCCCGGGGACGCGCTTCTGTGGTCCCCCGAGCTCCCGGGGGATGCGCGGTTCCGGCCCCCCAAAGTGTATTTTAGGTCAAAGCCCAGGAAATATTTGGAGACCTAAAGTAAATAACTTATGATACGTGCTCTTCTACTACGCTTCTCTTTTGCTACGGATAAAAGCGAGGTTTGATTTTGAGCTGCCGGAGGATGCGCGGCTCCAGCCCCGCGGTCCCTGCAGGCAGCGACACCGCTCCCTTCCCAAGCTGCGCCCGTGCGAACGGTCTCGGAAAGCTGCTGCTCCTCCTCGCCTCTCTATTTATTTATTTACTTATTTATTTATGTTTAATTCGGCTTCCTACAGCCAGATCTCACCCGCATGAGCGCGGGGGTCTGTGATGTTCATCCTGCAGTGCACAGGTGCCAAAATAGTTCCGTCTTCCCTCAGTATTTGCACGTTAATAGGATGGAATAAAAAGTGTCTGGGAGCTGAGGAATACCGAGTTGTGGTGTGGCTCTTACCCTCCTGGGCTGACTAACCATGGGTTTATGAAAAGGGCACGTGATTTATGGAAAGTGCATCATCAGAGAAGGCAAAATTCCCTTCGCTGTGGGGGTTGCTAGACATGAAATTCTGACAAAAATCAGTTATTGCCATAGTCTTTTAATCAGAAACTGTACAATAATGCTCAGAGACAAAGCATTTCAGGCTAAGCAAAGGCAGGAGAGGTGCAAGCACAGGTAAAGCTGCCCAGGTCACCTGGGAACTCATCTGTGTCCTCTCTGTGCAAGAGAATTCAGACAGGCTGTGGAACTTGCTGCTAGACAAAAAGCTACCCGTAAACCAGAGGATTTCCAGGAAAGATGGGTTTGCTACAATGAGGATTTGATTTTCCCCCACCCCACACTACTTTTTTTGTTCTTTCCCAAGGTGAATTTTGTGAGTCAGCTCTTAATTCCCTTTATTCAAGTGCGTGACAGTAAGATAAAGAGTGTGCAGATACTTGGGTGTCTTGGACAAGGCACAGGCAGAGGATCATCAGAAGGTGGGTTTGAAACAGAACCTGAGACCCATAAAGGCACAGGTCTCAAAGTCCAATTAATAACAATAAGACCCCCAAGGTAGCAGTGATCAATGCAGAGAAAATGTACAAAAGCATCACATCTCACTGCAGACTTTTCCTGGGAGTTTTGTAGATCCTTCCCAATCTTGCCCTTCTATTTCAGTGATTTTCTTCCGTGAGAAACTACGTGGGCCACAAGATCAGAGCACTTTCCAGGCAGGCTTTAAAATTAAAGCTGGTTCAAAGGTTTGTAACTTTTTTTCTTAGGGAAACACCCCAGGTTGATGTTTTTGTGATTTGTTTTCTTTCAACCAGTCCTACTGAAACACATCCTGTTGTCTTCAGAGACTGAGTACAGTTCAGGCTCCATTCAGTGATAAGTTCTGAGAAACAAGAAGGGACAATTTGTGCTCTCTGTCTATATAAGGAGTCAAAATGAACTCATTTGAAGGGTCACAGATTAGTGCCTGTGAAACAATCTCTTCAGAAGAGTCTGGAATAGGCAAGTCAAGACTAAACTGGGCACAGGTCAATTTTTCCATGTTCTTCACAGCTACGGAGAGGAAACCACCCTGTTAATACGAAATCTTCTCTATTAAGCTTTTATTAAATTACAGAATGGAAAAGGTTTTATTTAACTCCTGTGGTCGTGATGTAACTCCCTGGCAGGGAAGCTGGTGTGTTTGTAGCTCTGCTGGGCCTGGAGCTGGGAGAGCTAATGATTGCCTCAAATTCTGCTAAAGTGCAGTTCCAAGGGCATTTTGAGCCTTCAATTCTTCCTCCCCCTTCTCAAAAGGATCTCAAAAACAAGGCGTTAATTTTAATTTGTGCCTTTAGGACATATCAAGAGTTGTTTTAAGAGTAAAGCAAGAGTTTGCAGCACTCTTGAGCTGAATTTTTGGGGGCATATCTTCACTTAACAGTGAAGATGGCACTATTGTCCCTCAAATGTCTAGCCACAAGAATTCCCAATATTTTCTGATATAACAGCTAATGGCAACTGTGAGTGAAAACCCCTTTCACTTCTACACTTTGATGAGAAGTATTTTTAGGTCAAAGACCAGGAAATATTTGAAGATCAAAAGTAAATAACCTATGATACATATTCTTCTGCACCTCTCTTTTGCTACAGATAAAAATGTGTTTTGATTTCTGCACTCTCAGATGTCAGGAGAGAATATTCCTTGAAAAACCATCTGCCAGCGTGATGCTTCAGGAGAAGATGTGTTGGGCACTGTTGTGCAGGTACAGAAAGGCACCACTAAACTCTTTAATCAGTACCTAAAATCCAAGTTTTAGAGCTGCTTCGTAAGCAGAAGTGATTGCAGGTCTTACTTTTTGGGAAATAGTAACAGAGTCTTTGAATAAAGCTTGGAAATCCCATCAAGGCAAGATCTCCTCACCAGGGTTTAAGAGACTGAGATGCGCTTGGGGAGCTCATTGAAACACAACAGCTGAGCTTCCAGTGAGCAGATCAAAAGTACAAAATGAACAGCTTTTCCTGTAGCACACTTCAAATACACTAAATAGCACCTAAATAACTCCTCGGTGGGAAAGAGCTTTAGATTGGTGGTGGATTTTCATTCTTAATACCTGTCATTCCAGGAGGTTTGCTCTGTGACATATTACACCATTCCTGTCTCCTGACCTCTACTCTTTCTCCTTGTTGGAAAAAACCTTTTTGCTGATTTGGCTCTAAAATGTTTGTGAAGTCTCTTGTGTTTTCTAAAATACTACAAAATGTAGAAGTGCCCCAGAAGAATGAGTAGACAATACAGGGAGAGTCTCTGTCACACACAAGGTATTTCACAGTGCTGGGAAGACAAATTGAAAGCAACTTGCAAACTCTACTTGTTATTGAAAGGTTTTTTTTTCGTGTTTGTTTATACACTTTTAATTCTGTGTTTCTTTCCAGCTGAGAATCTTAAGTTTTGTATATATTGATGAATTTAGCCTCAGCTTAGGAAATGGGAAAGTACAGTAATTCCCATTTCTACAGAAGAGAAACTGAAATGTTTGAAAATTGAGATCTCCAAGTTACTCACATTCACTGTAAAATGAAAGCAAAAGAAATCTTTATTATATTTTTACTTAAATGATACTTTTTAACACTAAACCTTCTGATATCACTGCATGCTGGATGATTACACTTCTTCAAGGTGACAGTAGCAGTGTGGAAATAAAGGTCTGCTGAGCAAACCAAGACCAAGGTAATCCTTAGAGAGGGAATCTAAAAAAACAGAGGTAGATGAACAGCTCAAACTCCAGCAGCCAAGGAATCTTCCAGCTGGCCATGACCTGTTTGGAGATATCTACCTCTGCAATAAACATTGCAACATCCAACTACTGAGGGAGCCTCTAAAGAAGTGCCTGGTGCAAGAAAATGAAGAGACTTCTTGACTTAAATCAAGCAGAGTTAATGTTTGCTTAAAAAAGAAAAAAAGTTAAACCATATTTTCTGTGAATAAATATTTATCATCTGCTTTACATGAACAAGCAATGCCCCCCAACACACTTCATTCCCTGGAGAGGCTGAGCTGACAAAGGGATGACTCAGGGAGAAAGTGGACAAGGAAATTGAGATCCAGGACAAGATGCTCTGACAGCCAGCTTGGAAATACTCAGGACTTGTCAGGCTCTTCCATTTGATTGTGAAAATTAGAGTCACTCTCTGGGCATTACCAGTGTCCTGTGTCTTTTAGCAATATTGTCCTGCTTGAGCAGGGCAGTGAGTTGTGGTAGTGAGGGATTTGTGCATTAAGATGCTGTGAGAACAAATTACTGTCCCAGGCTGAATATTTCTCTTTGGACAGAACTGGCAGAAGTTTGGAACCTTTCATCACCTTCCCCAAGGCACATTTATTTTAAAAAACAGTAGTGTTTAGGAATCTGCCAGAACATTTCATCTTTCAACTCCTATGGTTCGTGTTCAGGAGGCAGGAATTTCACTCAAGGATGTGCCACCTGGGTAATACTGGAAGTTTTGGGTTCTCTTTACTGGTGTTCAACACTTCCAGGGGGAAACTGAGGGAATTTGGAGTGAACTGCCAAAATCTGCTCCATCCCTGGAAGTGTCCAAGGCCAGGTTGAACAGGGCTTGGAGCAACCTGGAAGGTGTCCTTGCCCGTGGAAGGGGATGGAACGAGATGACCTTTGGAGTCCCTTTCAACCCAAACCATTCCGTTGATTCCATGAGTATAGGAGTTCTTGGTGATTTTTCCCCACTGGGAAATTAAATCTTGATTTTAGGTCTGCTTACAGAAACACTGTGTTATGATACTGAAAAATTATGAATATTTTCAGTTTGATGGGAATTGATAAGAGTACAATGGAAGTCGGTAACCAAAATCTGTTTGTCAAAATCAAGGAAAGCTTTCAACTGCAGGAACACTGAACATCCCTTTAATTCAAACAACACTTGAAATTCATAATAAAGTTCTATGCTTAAAATCTGAAGCTTTTAGTCCTTGTGGGACCGTCTAATTGCCTGTAAAAACAAGCTGTTGTCTGAGTCCTGAAAGAATTTGTTTAGCTGGTTATACAAGCCCTTGAATCAGACTCAAACTCATGCAATTTACTGGATTTGTTGATTAAGTCCATGTTTGCACAGATCATTTTGCTTTCGATCTGATGGATGTTTCTGCTGAGGTAAAACTGATCTCATATCGAGCATTTGGAAAGAAGATTCTTCTTTCTTGCTCACCCCCATGTCAGCGAAATGCTACCAGCCAGTTTGTCAAAGAAAACACAACCATGTTGTTCTTGTACATTTTGCTTACATTTATCACACAAAAGTAAATAATTCTTGTTCTTCTGCTGACATGTTACAAAGTTTCATAAAGGATAATTGGGTGAATATAGTCTTTCATGTTATTTTGTGTTATATTCCTAGAATTAGCTTCACAGGTATTAATCTCTGGTCTCTAAATTGCCCTGAAATACCAAGGTAATAGGTGATGCTCTCATGAATTTAGCATCTGGAACTCTTGCCAATAACTGAGAAAGATGGTTGAGGAGGTGGATTTAGTGACTAAGCAAACAGCACCTGTCCCCTGAGCTAGAACAGAACCCAGAGCCCCAGCTGCTGGTAGCACTTTCTGTGCCATTTGTAGGTAATTCCTTCGGAGTGACACCATCCCAGTTGAGTCCTTTGCAAGTGTTCAGAGGGGAGGAGACCTAGTTATTAGCATTATCATCATCTTGCCCAAGATTACTATTTGGTGTTAACACCTGGTCTCTAAATTTCCCAGAAATGGCAAATAAATAGGAAGGGTTTTAATGTTTTTTTACTATTATGGAGCACTGCTGTTTCGTCCCAGGGCAGAGGGAGGGTGAAACAACCCTTGTCTGATGAAAGGTCTAACAGATATGTACAAGATACTATTAATCCAGAATTACTTCTGTAAAACCCCAAAGAGATGAGTTTGAACTTTAACTGGTGAATTGCTGTGAGCTGAGGGCATTTTGCTTCTGTTGTCTTCATTAGAGCCCTAAGAAAATATGAAAACTCTCTCTGCCTTTGCCATTAGTCAGTCAAAAGGCACTTGGGCTGTGCTTGGCTGAACTCAATACCCTCTGGGCCACATCCTGGTTCCTCCTGTTCGTTGCTTTTGGAGGGATTAGAGCAGACTGCAGCAGTGGGTCATCAGATAAAGCCTTAGTCTGAAATCCAGCTGGTTATTTCAGCTCCAGTGCCTGGGCACAGACCTCGCTGGGGAAGAGTTTCAGTTCAGATTCACTGAATGCAACATTGCCCTTGGGAAAACATTTTATGTATTTATTGCTTTGTTTGGTAAAGCAGCAAATGAGCACATCTGATGTATCTCTGAGGAAAACCCTTCTCCCAAAATCTGTTGTGGTTCTGACAACACTTTCCCAATCCAGAGGGGAAAAAAAGGAGGGAAAAAAAGAGAAAAAAGGGCTTGTACACATTAAAAATGATGAGTAACACTACAGACAGAACATATTACTGACAGATTCCTGAGAGTTTAGAAACAGCTTTGGATTCAGTGGCATATAAATTTGTTGTGCTTTAAGGTGAGGGAATCCAGTGGGGTGATGGTTGTGGAGGGAACAGGACTCTACTCCTCCTTAGGTGTCTTTTTTAATAAATACCTAGTGACCTGAGAAATTGGCACTGACAGTACTTCTCTTAAAAAAGAATTTATTTCTACCTTTATGGGTGTAACTGAAGACCTAATTCCAGGTGGTTTGTGAGCAGTTTTCATTGAAGATGAAAAAACAAATTAAAAAAAAAGGGCAAGACTGCTGTTGCGGCTGAAAGCCCTGCAGAGAGAATTCCAGTACAGGCCACAAAAAAGTTTTTGGAAAACTGAGAGATGTTCCATCACTAGAAACATTTATGGAACAAGATGGACTGTGGAGTAAGAGAGATATAGGGCTAATATTTTAGACTCTGGAATATTCCCAGCAGTGGTGGGGAAGGGCAGGGTTGCAGAGAGAGCTCTTACCTTTTATTTTAAATAAATCCAACATGAAGCAACAACAACTGTTCTGCTGGGATAGAATTATGGGATTATAAAGCACTGTGTTTACAGAATATGCTGTTCATGAAGGTGGAGTAAAGGTCTCTCAATGTGCTTAACCATGAAGGGATTTCCCAGCAAAAGGGAATCTCCAGCTTCCATCTCAGGCACAAACAGAAACTCCCCTTGGCTCCACAGGTCCAGCTGACTCTGCAGAACCATCTGCCAAGCACTCTGGGCAGGGCAAGGACAAGTTTCCCTCACAGAGGGTCAACTTTTTTGGGATTCTTTGCAGAAGGAACCTAATGCAATTCAATAACTAATGCTGGATATAAATGAACATAGGGGAGGGTTTGAAGGGTGAAAGGGTGATGTTGCTTTTGACAAACAGGAGGGATTTTCTTTCTTTGAAAGAACGAGGTTACAAATGTGAGAAAATCTGCCTTCCTTCCCTCAGATCACAAAACAACGAAAAACTTTCAGATGAGGGGGAACTTGACCTATAAACACTTGGGAGTTGTATCATTAAGAACTGACATGCCCTTTTGGAAAAGAAGAACACCCTCAGAAGGGGATTTTGTTCCTTGAACCTCTGTTCCCCCTGGTATGTTGGTGCAAGAAGGGCAGACAGATGTTGTGACACAAGGACTTTCATTCCACAGTGAGTCAGGTTCTCTAATATTGGGAATGTCAGGCTATTGCCACCCCTGTGCCTAAATGATGGGGAAGCTGCACTCCTTTCGTGTACTGGCACAATTAAAATGCTACAATTTTGTGTGGCTTTTGCTAAAAGTGATCCACTTCATAAAGACCAAACCTGGATAAACCAACCACTTCATCTCCACTAAGTTTTCTCCATTTCTAATGCATCTGTTGTTAACAAGCACCACTGACATGTGGGTGTTCCAAGGTGCTCAAAGATGAGAAGGCTCAGGGAAAGGGGGCAAGAGTTTGGTCATTTGGAACAACTCAGGCAGAAAAGAGCACGAGGAGACTCTTTCCCACCGAGCTGGATTGCAAAAGGCTGAAGTGAGGAATGTGGAAGTGTGGCAAAGAACCACAAAGGAGACGTGAGATGAGGGGTGTGGAGGGTACAGACAGCGTGGAAGGGATCCCACCAGAGCACGAGGTGAAGGCAACCACACCAGCAACAACAACAAGGACCAGCACAAGAAAGAGCAAGTCCTTTTATGCAACTGAAAGAGAAATGAGGTCACCGAGTTCAGTGGGTTTATGTTACTCCACCGCTGGATGTTTGCACTCGTGCACTGTTTTCACTTTTATTTACATAAGAAAGGGCTCCAGTGAGTTACTCTTGGCAACGTGCTCCCCCCACAAATCCTGCCTGAGCATGTGGGAGAAAAAGATTTATTTTCAAAGCCTTCGAGTCATCGAATTCTTACGAAATCCACTCCTTTTCTCTTGAAGAAAATTGCATTGGCTCAGACCTGACATGTATAATTCAGTTAATCTACCCGAGGAAATAACCGTGGTTTATCCTTTCCTAGGAGGATCTTTGAGAAGGGAGAAGACAGATGGTTTGGGGAAGAGTAGGAGAATGACCAAAGAGATGAGAGTTTATTCTCTGAGAAAATAGGCTAAGAAATAGGCTTATGTTTTATATAAATTAATGATAACATAATTCTCTAAGGAGAATTTTCATGATTATTTTTTTTCCCCTCACTGGGGAAACAAGGCAAAATGGTGCATCAAAATAAAATGCAACAATCAGCCCGAGGGACAACAAAAATCAAGATTTTTTTTCTATTCTGTTTTTTCTCCTTGTTTGTAACAGGAGTTTTGAAATGAGCAGTCATTCTGAACTGAAAAAAAAACAACAAAAACCCCAAAGTTTTTCATTCAGTAAATATCATAGAATATAATATTGTAGAGCATTTTCCTATATTATAGAGTATTTTTTTACTTCTGAAATTTTTAAGGTAAAACCTGCTGCAATCTTTCCCACCAGTAGGTGTGACTTTCTTAAATTTATTCAGCCAAAAGCTGAAGGAGCTCCCAAAGCAGCTCTACTGTGAAATGAAGCTGAACACCACTGGTATGAGATCCATCTCCATAAGGAATAAAGCAGGAACCCAAACTCTCCATTCTCACAGGAATAATAAACTTTTAAAACATACACCCATTCCTCTGTTGGGTGTTGTCTTTTATTGCTCTCCACAGATCCCCTTTGGAATGGGCTTTTATGAGGTTTTATGGAGCAAGGATTCCCCTGCAGGGTCAGGACTGGGTTCTCCCTCAGTAGCAAGGGGTTCTATCAGGAGCAAACACACTCTATTCCTGCATTTTCCATTGCAATGGTCACTGGATAACATCCTGAGGTATTTATGGTTCAGGTGTTAGGAAAGGGGGGGGAGATGTGATTTTGGGTGTCATCAGACAGCAGGGAAGTGCATCAGCCCCTGGATCAGAAACGGGAACCAGACCATTGCATGAAATCAGGGTATTGGGGTTTTAAATCTCAGCTGGAGAAAGAAAGGTAATAAACTGTGTGTTCAGGGAATGGTTTGGTCTTGGGGGTCCAGACTGCTGGAGGACATTCTCAGCAGCTCTGGGGTCAGCACCCAAACTGCCTGGGACCAAACCCTCTGACCCCAGTCAGGTCCTGGCTCACAGCAAGATCCAAACTCTCTGCAGACACTGCTCAGGGAGCTCGAGGCCACACCCCAGCTTTCCAAACTCTCTTCCAAAGCCAGACATTTTTAAATTACACCATCCAGGGCCCTGGACTGTCCATACCCAGGTACCTTCTTTGGGTCTTAGTCTAAGAGCTTTCAACTGCAGTTCACGGGAGGGTATCCCATCCCATCCCATCCTGTCCCACCCCACCCCATCCCATCCCATCCCATCCCATTCCCGTCTCATGGCGCCCCCTGGCGGCCGCAACTCTCCCTTTCCCCCCGCAGAGGCCCCTCCCCTGCGCCCGGGCCGTACCAAGCGCCCCGGGGATGGGCTCACATTCATTCCATGCCCCGTCGCTCCTCTGGCCATTCTGCCGTGCTGAGAGCGGCAAGAAATTGAGAAGACGCGACTCTCGCGGAGTATCCGCTGTCAGGCGTTTTTCTTTGCTTTTCTTCTTTTTCCCAAATCCGCAGCTCCCCCTCTGCGCGGAGGGTGAGTGGTTCAGCTCGACCAACATGGCGGCCACCATGAAGAAGGCGGTGAGTGCGGGACAGGGCCCGGCGGGATTTGGTTCTTTCCCGCTGGGATTTGTTCCCTTCCCGGAGGAATTCAGTTCTTCCCCGACCGCTCCCTCCGTCCGGGGGTTTCCCGAGGCCTTCCGCTGCCTGTCTCTGCCCCCACAGCCCCGGGCTCGGGTGGTCCCTGCCCTGGCCCCGCGGGTTTGAGGGCGTTCCGGGGGCTGTGCTGGTGCGGCTCGTTGTGAACAAGGGGAGGGTCAGGGTGTAAATTGGAAAAAAGTTATTCAGTGAAATGGTGCTTAATCACGGAATGGTTTGGGTTGGAAGGGACGTTAAACTCATCCAGTTCCACCCCCTGCCATGGGCAGGGACACCTTCCACTAGCCCAGGTTGCTCCAAGCCCCATCCAACCTGGCCTGGGACACTTCCAGGGATGGGGCAGCCACAGCTTCTCTGGGTACCCTGTGCCAGGGCCTCCCCACCCTCACAGGGAACAATTTCTTCCTAAAATCTAATGTCACCCTACTCTGTCAGTTTGAAGCCATTCGCCCTGTCATTCCAGACCCTTGTAAATGGTCTCCAGAGAGCACTGGAACGGGCTCCCCAGGAAAGTGGTGGAGTCACCATCCCTGGAAGTGTTTAGAAAATGAACTGTCAGGGAAAGTCTGTGTGGTCACAGGTCAGGGGGTTAAAATCCTCTGTGGCCCATCACAGATAACCACATCAAATGTGTTGCTGACAGATCCCATGGATGTGTTACACTGTTCCTACAGGGATTTTGGAGCTGAGTATCCTGTTCAGCTGCCAGCCCTGTCCAGGAAACAACCTTTGGCTTTAGGATGCCATGGATGGCTGGTGTTTTAACTGGGTGTTACCCAGCTAAATGTGGGTATTTTTGATGTCCTTCAGGAGGCATTTTAAGGAATCAGGTGTAGCCACAACGTAGTGGCTGCAAGACTATTTTTGAGAAGCTTTGTAGGAGTAATCTGGTAGTGAGACCCAAGTTAATGTAAGAAATGAAGTGTTCATTTTGCCCTCTCCTCCCTGCAGGCTGCAGAAGATGTTAATGTCACCTTTGAAGATCAGCAGAAAATTAATAAATTTGCAAGAAATACCAGCAGGATCACAGAGCTGAAAGAAGAAATAGAAGTGAAAAAGGTATCTTTGCTTCAGATATCACATGTTCTTCATTGCCCTGAATCAGTTTTCAGCTGTAACAGAAAATAGGGGCTGTGGATTGCTGTGAGTTGAAGTAATGCTTTGATTCTAATATGGGGTTTCTGATACTTTGAAAATAGAGAATGGTGAAGTGGAAAAGAATTAACGAGAAATAAAGATCTCTAGAACTGTTCTGCATGCAGTTCTTGCAAGTCTTGAGCTGTCATATTTGAAGCATTATTTCTCTATAGTGGCAGTTTGTAGGGCTCTTAGTATTTCCTGCCTGAGATTATTCATATTTATTTTGTCTTGAGCCAAAAAAGCAGTTGTTGGTTACATTCTTTTGATGTGTTGGCAGACTGTCATTAAGAGCACAGAGGTTTTATTTTGCTGGGCTGGAGAGGATACATCATTCTCATTATTAAGTCACTTTCCTTCAACATCACCCATAGAATTTCCAAAGAAGCTTTACTGAGTATTTACAAACTGCTACTACTGGCAGGAAATGTTCTTTGTAATTATTTTGCCTGATATGTTCTTGTAAAAATGTTCCTTTTTATTTTGATGTTCCATTGATGGCTTAAGGTGCTGGGACTCTGAGCAATCTTACTTTTACAATTAAGTAATTAACATTTGCCATTTTAGGTGCTTTTCTTTTTGTTCTTTAGCTAAATTAAAAAAATCTTGTGTAATAAAAGCATATCAGATATTACTGAAATTTAAATTTGCTGCACTTCCCTTGCCTAGACAGAATTATGGTATTAATGACAGATAATGAGTATTGACTAGGAATTTCTACTGGACTGAATTTAATACTGATGCTAAATTACAGCTCTGGAACTGTTCCATTAGATATTCTGGTGGTAGGTGGGATTTATGCCCCAAATCCAGACTCACTGAGTTCCTTGTCCAACTGGTGGCATGACATAAGTGTTCCTTATCCAGCTGTGTGCAGTGAAACACTTGACCTGGTACAAAGGGAGCATCTCTCTTATATCTTGATAATTAGAAACAACTTCAGAACTTGGAAGATGCTTGTGATGACATCATGATGCTGGATGATGCAGACTCCCTTCTGATACCCTACCAGATTGGGGATGTCTTCATCAGTCATTCCCAGGAGGAGACACAGGAGATGCTGGAGGAGGCAAAGGTGTGTCTGGGCAAACGGGAGCTCCTTGGCTGTCCTGTCTGTGTGCTGAGCACTGCAATGGGGTGATCTGTCCGTCCTGTGAACCTTTGGCTTTCTCAAGTTTGATTTGGGATTTGAGGAGGGGGAGAGGATTTAGGATTTGAGTTGTGTGTGCACGGTAAATCCCAGCTGGGCTGTCAGATACAAAGTCACCCCAGCCTTTGGCCCAGCAGGAAATTCTGCAGCCTGACTGGGCACTGAATTGGCACAGGGACACCTCTTGGTTGGTTGTATGTTGTGACAAACATGACTCTCTTTTATATAATTGGTTGGGGTTTTTTTCTCTTACAGAGAAGTTTACAAGAAGAAATCGAAGCGTTGGAGTCCCGAGTGGAGTCAATTCAGAGGGTCTTATCTGACCTCAAAGTTCAGCTCTATGCAAAGTTTGGAAACAACATAAATCTTGAGGCTGAGGACAGTTAAAGCTTTTCTAAATACAACATACATTTTTTCCTTAGTTTATTAAATGTTTTGATAACATTGTTTTCAATTACATTGAAAAAAAAAATCCACCACTTTCTTTTTGTTTTTTCTTTTGTACTTTCCTGTCGTGGGTTCCATATATTTAATGAGAACTTTCTTATTTTGGTTACTGCAGTTATTTATTTGTTCAGGAAAGCCTTTGCTTCATCCTGTTGGTAAAGCATCAAGATTGGAATATTTGCATTGTTTATTAAAGTAATAAAGTCAGGCATGTGTTGTAGTTTCCTTGGTCTTGTTTTCCACTCCTGAAAATGCTTAAGTATGAAGACAACAGGAATGGGGAATTTTTGATTTGCACTGTGATGGCTGTTTGATAAAGGCTTCTCTGGGATATACATGGCAGGATTCAGCTGTGATGCTCTTTAGCTGGTTTTACCAGCCTTCCTGGAACTGCTAAATGCATCTTTTGTGTTTCAGTCTTAGCTCAGGCAGCTCAGGGATCAGCGTTTACACTGATAACTTGGTGCACAATGTGGCAGCAAATTGACAGAGGAGAAAGAAAGGCTTTTTAAAGCTCACACTGATATTGAAGAAAAGCTCTTGGAGTCACCATATTCAGTCATTTACTACTTTGTATTTGGAATCCCAAAAGGTGCTGTAAGTCACAGTAGTGAGTCTTACCTTCTAATTTTCCTCAACAGTCAGTTTCTAAATCCACATTTATAGACCAAATTGATGTCAGAATTGTTCCTGGGTGATGTTGCTATGTGAGCATCAATCCCTGAAACTACACCTCCATCGCTAGGTGGAGTTGAATGTCATTTTAAATGTCTCAATTGGCTGACTCCTCACAGCCTTAAAAAAAAAAGGTGCTGTCTCACTTTTGGACTTTTGGCTGCTTTGATTAATGTATTTCTCCACCTGCTCATTATGACTTGACTTTTAAAAATTAAATCTTAGCACACTTAAATCATCTTTCTAAGCTATTTCCCAAAACAGTGGACAGAGAATTCAGCTGGCCAAATATTAATCTTCAGCTGCTATTCTTAATAGAAATAATCAGATTATGAGATGAGTACATTTTTATAAAATTACTAATACCAAGCAGTCCTGTGTCAGTTGTGCAGCATCTCCTCTTCAAGCAGTGTGAATGTTGTGGTTTTAATTCAAGCCTGTGCCTCAGGAAACACTCCCAAGTTTTTCCTTATTTCCTGAGTGAATGGTTCAGCTCCTCTTAGCTACAGTGTGGTTGTTGCAGCCATGGCAACTCTGCTGCTCTCTCGGGGGCAAATTTGGTGTGTTATCCAACATCCAGTGCACTTTATAAACCCAAGAAAATGTGAAAGAGTTTTTTTCCCAGGTGAAAACTGCTGGAGTTTGGTCCATAACGAGCAGCACCCAGCAGATGGCATCAAAGAACTGGGAATGCTGGTTTTTTGGCAAGGCTGGGAGTGCCACTGCTGGTTTTAGTGAAGTGAAGCTTTGGCTGCAGGGGTCACAGATCATTAATTGGTGGGTACCAGTTTAAAATTCCCTGCTGGGTGACTGCTGTGCCAGCACTGCTGTTCTGAGCATGTCACAGCTCTGCAGGTGTTTCAAAGGATTGGGATTTCCAGGTAGGCCACAGTATGGATATGGCTTCATTATGGAAAAATCATAGAATGGTTTGGGTTGGAAGGGACCTTAAAGATGGTCTGGTTCCAACCCCCCAACCATGGCAAGGTGTGGAGAGCTGGCATTATTCCTGCTGTTCTTTGCTCCTAAAAGTGCAATTTTCCATATATCCAGTGCTGGTGTTTAGGGAAGGCTGTTAAAGTGTCTTTGGGAGTGCCAGAGGTCTTGTTTTGTGCCACCATCCCCTTATTGTCTCTCTCTTTAGGGTTTGATGTGTGTGATGCCTCTGGCCCATTTGCTTAGTCCTTACTTCATAAATGTGGGTGCCTTTTTGCACCTGGGGTGGCCAGTTTCCTTGCATGGTTTGGACAACTGTGTTTGCCAGTCAGGCAAGTAATTGTGCAACAGAATTTTTCAGATTAGCCTCTGATTTTTTGTAATTTACAGAAATACTGTGCTAGGCTATCATTTGATATTTTTATATGTGTAAAAGAGAACATGCAGGAAACACTTTTTTACTCATAAATTGTCAGTGTAGAAGTTAATTTGCAGATTGTACATCAGTTGCTTGAAAGTATTTGACAGCAGTAACCTTTCTCCTCCCTTGTGAATATTTTCAGTTGTTTTTCAGTTGGCATTTATTCTGTTTGGCACCCCACTTTCTAAGTACTTTTTGGTAGACTGGAAATTTCTGTTTTCTGTTGTAATGTTTGCTTTACTCTGCCTGTGTTTGCTTGTCTCTGGGTCAGGTAATAGAAGTCCATGAAAACCTGATGCTCTGTGCACTCTGTTTGTCGTGAATCATTTAGCTGCACTTGACAATATAAATTTTTAAATATCTTTGTCAGAATGCAAATAGTTTATTGTCATCTTCTGTATTGTCAAGGGAGTGACATTTGTAAAGCACCTGAAAGCTGAAATGTGCCACAAAAGTGCTGTTACTTTAATCTGAGGGCATTTAGAGTGTTGGCCAAGGATCTCTTAGTGTTTGATGAACTATTCAGCTCCGTCTTTGGATTAAAACACAATTTCAGGAGTGGTTTTGTTTTGCAAGTCCCAGAGCCCTCCATGGCTGGGCTGGCACTTGGCTGCAGCAGGTAGAGCAGGTAAAGCAGCCAAGCTGGTGAGATCCAGCTCATTTCAGGGCCTCATGCAGAGGACACTCAACAGTTTTTCCAAGCAGGTTGGTGAAAGCTCTGTCAAACATGGTAGGATGCAGTTACTGTACTTACTGTATTTTCAGAGGCTTGTTTGTGATTCTGTACCTCGTCATCTGATATAAAAATATTTTCCACTTGATGGTCTCCAGCATAACCTTCTCCAGTGGAACCTCCATTAGTGCACTTCACTTTTGTAGAGCAAATCCTTGGATCCCCTTACACTCCATAATATAAATGTGGATAATTATTCAGTCATTTTAGGAAGTGGTGTGTAGCTGAAGTACAGATAATTTTGTGGTAATAACTAGGACTTCATGGAGCAAAAAGATCCTGAGTTCTGAATACTGAAGCCATATTTTCTGTAGGAGCAACAGAATTGAGCAGTTTGGTTTGCGTGAGTCAGTGGTTCAGATAATTTATCTAATGTTATTCTAATAGTCTGATTCATGAAAGAGAAAAAAATAGGGATGTATAGAGGCATAATGAGGGCTGACAGGAATTATTTACAACCAAGTTTGTCTTTATTTAGATTGCATGAGTCATGCAGAAAAACAAATTATTTTGTAATTAAACATTAGCTGCTGATGGGGCTGCACAGAACACAGAGCACCAAACACAGTGGCCAGGGAGGATTTCCTCAGCAAGAGGAAAATTCCCCATTTGCTTTGTCAACACAGCCCAGCACAAGTGAGGGAAAACATTGTTCAGTGGATTTTTACATTCTGTCAAGTGTTACCCCTTCCAGCACAGAACATCAGTCCATCATATCAAGTTTGGATGATTTTCTTGCCTTGTTATCTGTAGCAAAAGGACTGTGCAGACCAGACTTAACAATGCTCTGGTAAAGTTACAGGTTTGGGGTGGGTTTTTTTATTGTATT
Organism: Lepidothrix coronata; assembly: GCF_001604755.1. Classification (NCBI taxonomy): domain Eukaryota; kingdom Metazoa; phylum Chordata; class Aves; order Passeriformes; family Pipridae; genus Lepidothrix; species Lepidothrix coronata. The sequence continues at coordinate 1,459,362 of NW_016690229.1, forward strand.
TAGAGTATGTGGACATCAGTGTGAATTAAACCAGGCTCATGGGTCAGGGCTGGCCTTTGAACAACAACACTTTATGTATTTATATATAAGACCTGAGTGCCTTTGGGTAACAACAGTGGTGAATCAACTCAGATAAAAATTATTAATCTCAACACACATGGCCAAGGACTGATGGCAGTTTTCCACCCAAGACTGGTTTTTATTAACACTTGGGGGGAAAATAATAAAACTTCCATTTCTGTTGTGAAAGCTCCTCGTCCCCCAGTTGTTTAATATTGCTGTTAAAAGTCCACCCAGAAAAGCTTTAGTTTGCTTCTGAAAGTGTCTCCCAGCAACGGTGTTAAATCTGTCAGTGATCTCAAACAGCCTCTGGGCAAGATTTTAAACAAGTCTTGACTCTCCTTGTAGGGATTGAAGAAGTGTTCATGTGTTTTTCATGTATGTGCTACCTGAGAGAAATAACTGTTATGACTGAAGATCTTGAAAAGAGCAATGGATGTGTTGGAGATATTCAGCATAACATTTGTAGTGGTTGATTTTTACACTATGCAGAAAATGCTGCTACTTACACCTATGCAGACAAATACAAATATTAAAAATCACCATTTTTGAAAAAATGGTCTTCACTGTATGAGAATTTTAGTCATAATTACACATTTTATTGCAGTTGTGATCTTTGAATTTAGGAAAGTGGTAGAAAAATCAACTGTAGAATTTGTTTTATTCGTTAATTTATGTGTTAATTTGACAGAGCTACAGTTGAAGATGTTTTCCTTTCTGTTGTCTCCACCCTCCAGTGGTACAGAGGAGCTGTACAACAACTTGTGGGTGTTACTGTGAGGTTGCAGAAGTTTTGCAGTTACCCTCTCCCAGATTATCCTCCTCACAGTTCATTCCTGTGGGATGTAGCCCTGGAGGAGATCATGGTGTTTATGAATAGTCAAGGAGTGTTTTATAACACTCATTTTTACCTCTGCAGTCACTTCTCACAGCTCATTATTGCAGGTACAAAGTATTGTGGGATGAAGAATTGGTTATATGATACTCTATATTGTGGGTTGGTTGATTGTGGGTTTCTTGTTTTCTTTTTGTTTTTTTAAGCTCTTGAAGAAGAAATAACTAGAGGGCAAAAAGTACAAATTTATAGTCAGCTTTGCATTGCACACAAAGCTCAAAAAAAAAAATCACTATTTTACCTATATGATACTGAACTGTGGTAGCCAAATTTATCTCAGATGAGACTTGGAACTAAGATATTATTTTTATTGCTCCCCAACCAGTGGCACTGAGCTGGTGCTTTGCATTTTGTACATCTAGTTTGGACTTTGGAAGCTTTCCCTTCCCAGCCAAGGAATGTGTGTATTTATGGTGCTGCTTGGTGACATCAGCACAGGAATGTCACATCAGCTCGGCTTTTATTTATTGTCACTGCCTGGAACTTCTTGACACATAATTTCATTGCCATTAGATTTGATATGACAAACATCTAATAAAATAAAATTGTGTTTCATTTTATATGAAAGCAAAGATTTATTTAATATTGTCACGAAGTTTCAGCTGATTCCTGTTGCTGTGGCAACGTGCAGTAACTTGGTGGTTAGCTTAGGAATTAGCTCAAGAATTCCCTGAGTTGGATGTCAAAGAGGAATAACTTGCAGAGCTTTCCTTATACTGAACAAGACAGGAGGGAGAAAGATCCCAGACTCTTAGACTTGGCTCTGCTAAGCCACCCCTGAGGGCACCAGACACTTTAGGCCAGAGGAAGGAAGTGAATTAAACATAAACTTCACCAATCTCTTGTAATCTGGTGAATGTAGGACCAGAATGTAGGTCAGTCCAACTATTATCATTAATTTAATGTTTTAAGGCATAAGCCAACCATTAATCTTCAGTCATTGAATATTTTCTTGTATCCTACATAAAAGTCACACAAATAATCCCTCCGATTGAGGAAATCAAGGGCAACAGTTCTCCAGGCTGAGGGGCTGCACAGAGAGAGCATTCCCATAGACAAGTTTTATTCTTACCTCTCTTTTGCCCACTATGGATTGTTCCTGAAGGAATGGCATGGGCTGGAAGGATATTAAAATAAGCTTTTGTGGCCTCTCTGACACAATCGTGAGCACAGGGCATTCCTGGACTGCATTCTGACCCACTACAAGAACTGTTTGTTCTGATTGGATGCTGTGAGAATATAAAAACACCTTAATGTCTCGTTTTTTGAACATTGAACCAAAGTCAGCATGCTTCTGAAATATCTTTTATTAATGAAATTCCTATTCAGTTCTTTTTCTCCTCCTCAGATTAGCTGGCTGTATTTACTTATCTGCCTCAGCTATTGCAAGGGTGAATTAGTCAATGTTTTGAGAGCTTTGTAAAGCATCATGTAGGTGTCAAGATTTTAAATAATCTCTCAGATAGCATTTATCACTCTATTTAATAGGCTTTCAATTAGAATGCCAATTAACACTGATTTGTTTTAAGGAAACAGACATAGTTTTAATTACAGCATGCACATCCAGCCTGGTATTTAATTGCAGCAAGATTGCTGAAGTGCTGTCTTCATCCCTAGATGCATAAGGACAAAGCTTTTACTTAATTCTCTGTAATTAGGACGAAGTAGGAACATTATCCCAGCAGGTGCAAAAGAGCTCAAAAGGGAAGGGCTGAGGAGCAGCTTTTTGTGGCCTTGCTGCTGAATTGCTGTGATTTTATAGAGATTTGCCCCAAAATGGGATCTGGGTGCCTGTGTTTGTTGTGCTAAATCACAAGCAGGGGCTCAGGAGAAGCTGGGATTAGTTGTAGGGAAATCTCCCTCTTCTACTGCAGAGTTCACCATCCTGGGCTGAAATTGTTCATGGCCAAGATAACTGGGGACCAGCACAGGGAGCACATGGAGCTGTTGGAGAGAGCCCAGAGGAGGCACCAAGATGATCAGAGGGATGGAGCAGCTCTGCTGGGAGGAAAGGCTGGGAGAGTTGGGATTGTTCAGCCTGGAGAAAGAAGTTTGAGGGTGATCTAATTGTGCCTGAAAGAGCTACAGGAAAGATGGAGAGAGACTATTTCCAAGGGCCTGGAGTGACAGAACAAGGGGGAATGGCTTCAAACTGCCAGAGAGTAGGGTTAGATGGGATATTGGGAAGAAATTGTTCCCTGTGAGGGTGGGGAGGCCCTGGCACAGGTTGCCCAGAGAAGCTTTGGCTGCCCCGTCCCTGGAAGTGTTCAGCCTGGTCTAGTTGAAGGTGTCCCTGCCCATGGCAGGGGGTTGGAAGTAGATGGTCTTTAAGGTCCCTTCCAGCCCAAAGGATTCTGAGATTCCATGTTTCCATGCCCAGTGCCTCAGGGAAGCAACCCTCTGGCACACACAGTCAGGGTGCAGATCCTTCACTGCCCTCCACTCTGCCCTCAGGTTCTGGTCCAGCAAAGAGCTGGAGTCCATGTGATCCCACTAAAAAGAATAGCAGTATACAAATATTTCAGAAGTTCGATAACAGCAAGACACTTTCCTAAATCAGGTGTTTAATTTGCAGTATCTGCACACCAGAGCCCATATTCGGTATTAATTCTTTTCCATCATGCTCTCAGATGTCTCTTTGCAAGTCATATGTGCATTTCCTTTTCCCTTGGCACACGCTATGTTGGTATTAAAAGCTGCTCTGATTTATGGTTTGGGGTTTTTTTTGTCCATTTGTAAAGCACATTGAGTCAATATGTCACCTATCAGCACTGCAAATCTCCTGCTTCCAAGTGTTGTGATCCAGGGCAAACTGCAAGCTTTGAAGTTTTAATACAATAATCCCCTTCCCAGCCAAAGGAAAGGTTTCAAGACATCAATTTTCAGTGTGTTATGACTACAAAAGCTGTGCTTCACTAACTACAGCTCGAGCAAGGGCACCTCTGGTGCCACCTCTCCCAGCTGAGGGTTGGAAGTGTAGATTTGGGAGACAGCATTGTAAGTAGTGACACTGAGCACTGGTGGCATCTGAAGGCTCCTGTAGCAATAGTTTATCTTCTCACAAACAGGAGCCTGAGCTTGTCTCAGTGACTTGTCTGGTGCCAGCTGTGCCATGCACAGTTACACGTGGAGTTTTTGCAACAGCACAATCCATTATTTGCTGAACACCTCCCCAAAACTCACCATTATCATAGTAAACCCCCCCTTGACTTCATGTTAGTCTTCTTGCTGCTCAGTGTTAATATTCTCACATTCCTTTAGAAATCAGTGGCTAAACACTGAATTCTCCGTTCTTAGACAATACCCAGGGTGACTTTAGTACCTGCAGTGTGGTACCTTCCCACCTGAGTGTTTAAGCACCTCTTTTCTCTAAGACCTGTGGTTAAAAAGCTGAAGATTGGAGTAATTTTGAAGCAGAATGTGAGCAATGTCTGGACTGTGTGCCATGTGCAGAATGGAGCAGACTGAGCTTTTCAGCCCCTTCTACAAAACAAGGCTAAAATAAATCCAGAGTGGAAAATAAATTGAGCTGATGATTTGATTGCACCTAATTTTCACTGGCTTTGTGTCATTCTGAATTCACACCATAACTCCTCTTATGCACAACTGTAAACATTTGGTTCTCATTGATTCCTCTTATCCTAAGGAACAACTTTATCCATCAGCATCAAGAAGAATATGAATGCACAGCCCCTGTCCCTGATAATTGTTATACTTTCAGGGAAAAGCTGCATTGGAATGCTGTTAAATTCTTGGCACACACTCTGAATTTGAGCAAAAAAGATAGACCTAGTCTTGTGAGTCATTTTCATGATTGATCTAATTTACCTTGAAGGTTAATGTATTCTAAACTAATTCAGAGATTAATAACCACTTAAAGGTATATGAAAGACATTTAACTGTATACCAGGTGAGTATTGTAACCCAGTTTATTATCTCTTCAATGACTTTGGGATTTCATTTGATGAGATTTAAGAGTTATTTTATTGTTTGATACACAGAGTGGTGGGTACAAAGTAAAAAGGTGTTTTCAGAGCTCACTGGATAATTCTGAAAAAGGGATGTAATTCTATTTGCTTATAGTGCATAATTAAACCCTTCATGTTCAAGGTGATACTGTTTTTTCTTATGACATTCATTAAAATGCCCAATGATTAAATAATTGGACAAGAACAATGCTGGACCTGTCCCTTCTCCAGCCTGCTTTGACTTCTGGGACAACAGAATTGGTGATGCTGCTCTTCCTCTTTTTCTCCAAGACTGCACCAGAACACCAATGCAGAGCTTTGCCTTTATCTTAAGGAACCGTGCCCATTAACTTGTTTAAAATAAAAAGTGCAAGTTTTTTTTCATGCCTAGTGGCTTCCCTTAGATCATGTGAGAGCTTCACACATGATTTGTGGCCTGTGAACTTCCCTGTGTGGTGCTGAGGATCCACTCCCAGAGCAGGAACTCAGTTCTGTATAAACAGAGCAGAGAGTTCGATATTTAAAAATGCTGAACATCTTGAGCTGCCAGAAATTGGTGAGACTTGCAAGTATTAAGGAGCAGCAGGGAAGGGATCAGGCAAGTAGCATCTGTTTACTGTAAATATTTTGGTTTCTGTTTACAGCAGACAGGTACGGAAATCGTGAGCAAACAGGCACATTGATAACTCTGAATACTGGGTGTGATCCCACTCACTGACCTTTAAAAACCACAAAGGTGGCATACAAGGTGTTTTGTTGCTAAGAGTGTGGGATCCTCGCTGTCTGTGCAGCTTGGATGGTGTTTTATCTGGGTTTTTATCTCAAACCACTGTTGCATGAACACTGAATGCACAATGAGCCCTTGGCTGCCTGATTTATGTCTCCAGCTCCTCGTGACTTCACAGCTCATGAGTGTCAGACAAAACTGAGCCCACATTGATTTATGAAAGGTCATCAATAAAGGGTGACAGAATAGGGCTGGTCTAAATCAGGGCTCTGTGTGCAACTCTGGGCTACCCAGGTACTCAAAAACCTGCTCCATTCCTAATCCAAGCCAAGCAAACAGGGTTATAAAATTGTTATAAATGAAGAAAGCCTTCCACAGGCTCTGTGGAGATTCAGGTAACACATGGGAATCTATGCATAAGCTCTATAAATAATACAAAAGCTTTTAATTTTGAGGTTCTGTTGGGATATTAGAGGGAACAGAAGGCCTAGGAAACAGATAGCTTTGTTCAGAGTCAATAAAAAAAATACTAAGAATACTAAGACAAATACTAGAAAAGAATCAAGTGGATGAACTGATGAATAGATACAGAAATTATTAGAAAATACAGTGTACTAGGGCCTTGCTGAAGAGACATGGGTGTGTGTTGTAATGGTCTCTCAGGGCTTGTTTTGTCCCCTCAAACTGGAAAACACAGGAAAGGCAGGATTTCCAAAGTGCCATTTTCATTACCATTGACAAATTAAAAAAAAAGAAAAAAACAGCAAAAATGATCCTGTCTTGGGGAGCACCACTGGAATACTTTCTTGAGAAAAATATAGTCAGGAACTGGCCACTTGACTCCTGATTCAGCTTAAATTGCAGAAGAGATGCAGCCAGTGAGAGATTTGTCAGAAAAACAATTTTTTTTGAAGTTCTGACTTTGCATTTTAAATGAAAAATGCACTTTAGCTCCCAATATTAGCAGCAGATCTTTCCTGTAAATTAGAAAAGAGGACAAGAACCAGTTCAGAAATCTCTAGACCAAGTTGCTCAGAGCCACATCCAACCTGGCCTTGGACATTTCCAGGGATGGGGCAGCCACAGCTTCTCTGGGCAACCTGTGCCAGGGCCTCCCCACTCTCACAGGGAAGAATTTCTTCCTAATATCTAATCTAATCCTGCTCTCTGTAACTTTAAGTCACATTGATTTGCTGGTAATGGCCCCACAGAAGCAAGAACATACCTCCCCCCCAAAAATGAAGCTGATTATGAGCTTGATTTGAGAGGTGTGGGCTCATAATAAACCTGGGCAAGGAGGACATCATGCATGTCATTTTGCATCACAGCCTGCCATTAGTCATTGTAATTCTAACATATGTTAG
>NW_016690229.1:1469606-1502006 GCF_001604755.1 Lepidothrix coronata
TGGGCAACCTGTGCCAGGGCCTCCCCACCCTCACAGGGAAGAATTTCTTCCTAATCTCTAATCTAAATTTCCCCTCTTTCAGTTTGACCCCATTCCCCCTTGTCCTGTCACTGCAGTTCCTGACAAACATTCCCTCTCTGGCTCCTCTGTAACCCCTTCAGATACTGGAAAGTGCTCTGAACCTGCTCTTCTCCAGGCTGAACAGCCCCAACTCTCCTATCCTGTCTCCATAGGGGAGTTGCTCCAATCCCCTGAGCAACTTTGTGACATCCTCTGGACTTGCTCCAACAGTTCTATGTCCTTCTGATATTGGGGGCACCAGAACAATCACCTACATCTGTCTCCTGGCCTCAAAGGGACTTCTAATAACAAGAGGAAATCAAATAGCCCTGGAATAGTGTTTTCTTTATGAGATCTTTTACCATTATCTCTTGACTGCACAGGTTTCCATGAGTCAAGTGGAAGCTGAGTGAAGTTGGGGTTTGCAGGGTGAGGTGCCCAGCTGCTCCTCTTTGGCTGTGCCTCATCTGGCCCAAGCAGATTGCAGAGCTGAGGAGAAAAACCCTCTGACACACATCACTGTATGCAACTGATTATCATGCACAAATCACTCCAGTTATTCCACACCCTGTCCATGTTTATTGGAATGCTGTTGATGGGATAACCTCAGTCAAGAGACACAGGGAGTTTTTCCTATATTATCATATTAAAAAAAGGCAAGGTCAGTACCTTTAGAAACAGCCCTTTGAGTAAAGAAAGTAGAGAGAACAACAGTTTGAGTTGTACCTTTTAGAACAGCAGTTCCTTCCCTTCCTTGTCTGGTGGCTGGGTTGGCTATTTAACTGTGAAATATTAATTCTTGTTAGCTTTAATTTTTTTTTTTTTTAGAAGCTTCCTTCATTGACAGGAGCACTCTAATAGCTGTAAAAAATTATCAGCCCAGCTTTGGAACATACTTCACAACCAAGGAGATATTAAATTCCCTCTAGTTCACTACATTTGCATTCTGCAGCTGTTAATGAGTTAATGATCTGTACAGTTTTAATGAACAGAACATAAATGAAGAGACAGGGAAGTGCACTAGAGTTCATGAAGCTGGTGAGTGAAGGCTTTAATTACACTCCCATCTTCAGGTCATTAGCTGCATAACTACCTGTGGACGAGCTGATAATTATTCTCTCGTGGCACTAATGAATTTTGTGTTTGGATTGGTAAAAATGTTGATCTCCTTGCTATGAACAATCAAACAGTGCCATGAGGTGGATCAAAAACTGCAGTCAACACACTTGACCATACTCTGCGTGTCCTCCCTCACCCCTCACGCTGCTGCATGTTGGGTTTAATTAAAACTTTTCCAGCTGACTTCCAATTATTTCGCTGCAATTTGGACAGGAAATCTTTGTAGGGCCTTGCTAAAAGACGAGCTACAAGCATTTCATTTTTCATAAAAGAAGTTAGTGAGTGTTCTGACAGAATTTATAGAGACCAAAACTGGTTACATTATCCTTGAACTCAGGGATACCCGTTTTCCCCTTTAAAAATTTGGGACTACTTCATGTCCCGTTTTTTGTCCCCCTCAATGCTCCTTTTTTTTTTTTTTTTGGAACATTAGTTCAAGGATTACCTAGAAACAAATTCTCTGCATCTTTGTGATACCAGTGAGTAACTCTCAGCTGACATTGCCCCGTGCCACAGGACAGAGCAGAAACAAGTTCCAGAGGACAATTTTTGAATTTATTAAAAAACGAATATGTGAAAAATTAAAAGACTTTATGTCTGTGTAGTTGGTGTGTTTGATTGCTCTTGGGGTAAAGCCAGTTGATTGTACAGACATGTACAGCCTACAAAATAAAGCTATAACTGCAGCAGAGGGATGTGCAGCTGTTTTCTGAACCTGCCTACCACTGTCTAGGCAAGTTTAACCCTTTCTGATTCAAAATCTTGTGGGTCACTTGGAAATGAAAAGCCTTCAATCCAGAGAAGCTTAAAAAAGTATAGAAAATCACCCACTGAGATGAGAATACTACACTTGTAAAAACAAGTAGTTACCCCTGTGGTTGTTACTACATGCTGTGCAAGCTCAGATGCAGCCTTTTATTGCAGCTGGGTTTATTAACAAATAAAAATATTTTATTGCAATAGGGTTTATTAACAAAAAAAGCAGGGAACAGTGTGCATCTTATGTTTTAATTAAAGGAGGAGTTAATTTTAGGATCCCTCCTGCCTGGGCTCTGCTCAGTCATACACTGTGAGTACACAGGTCTTGGGAGGAGGAGGACTCTCAAATCTCAATCAGAAAAGATACAGAATGGCACAGTTCCATCTCCAAAACACAAGTGTCTTCACATTACAGCTAAATAAAAAACTGATCTTCCTGGCCAGGGTGATCTCCTTCAAAACACAATGTCCACGCTGCATAATGAGCATAACTTGGAAACATTTGTTTTCATGAAAAAGAAATGATATGTTGCCCATGAAGTAGATTCACTCAGGATTGTTACTTGAGTAGTAACAGGCTATTAGTGAAAAAATTAAGTTGCACTTTCCTGTTATTCTGTGGGATTTTATACTGAATATGTACCATAGCTTGAGGTCTCTGTTGTACCCCTGCCATGTCCCAGTGATTTTTTAAATGGGTTATGTAGGCAAGTGGTTCATCTGGGAGTTCAAGTGACAGATGTTTGCAACTGAGCTATTTCTCATCTAGTTAAGCCTCTAAAACACTAATAACCAGGCCCATCCAGAGGACCATGATGTGACTCACAGTATTCTAAGGAATGATCAGGAGTTCAATGCTCAGATCCATTTCTGGAGGCCAATAGAGCTGTAATTGTTTCAGGGCATTTTGAAATGCCAGTGATGGTTTTTGTCAATGCTGGAGAACGTTCCTGCACTGTAAAGGAAGACAAAAATGTTAAATAAGTATCCCTCAGGATTTCAAACACCAGTCCAGATACAGGTTCATTTGCCCAGCCAAATGATGTGTTGGGTACTTCTACAAGTGCCCCTCCAGATGTTGGAGCTTTGTTTTCCATCACAATTCCTCATTTGTCCAATGCAACCAAAGCTTTCCCGATTTACTTAAGCTTCTTAGTAGAGCAAGAACTGTGTAATGCATTCTATGAAACAAATCAGAAGTGTTTACTTACAAAAAATTGAAGTCAAAGTGTCATAGAATAGTAATTTATCACAGGTTTTCGGTTCAGTGGTTCAGAACATGAAGCATAAAAAATATTAAAGAGTTCATTGTATAATAAAACAGCCTTGAGGCAATGTAAAATTAAAGTAAAAAATTGGACTGTGCAGTAGGATCATCAGTTTGGGGAAGCTGATTTAATTTTATTACAAACAAAAGGCAATATCTAGATTTATCAGGGAGCAAGCATAAAATTTATCTGGACAAGTGGCTGCTTCAGCAGCTGTAAAATGCATTCCTGGCTCAGGGATAAGAACTGGAATGACAGCAATATTTGGGAAAAGCATGACCCAGGAAAACAACAGGTCATCTCACCACAAATGTGGTCACACTTAAATGCAGAGTTGGTCATCTTGGTCATCTTGGTCTTGCTTCTAATAGAGCTACAGGGCTAAGTATCTGCATGCACAAATGTGGGTAATTTCTAAATATGTGAAGTTACACTGAAATCTAAGGGTATCAATCTCATTTCTAGAGTTAATCATCATCTTAGGTATTTTTATATGAAGAGCAATGGGATATTTTAAAATTATCCTTAGAGTTTTTCAGAGTTGGTCATCTTGGTCCACTTCTTAAAAAAACAGAAAGAAGAATACCACATAGGTTATGTGAAGTTGTGCACTGGAATTAATCCACACAGTAAATCTCCAGTAGATTCAGTTGCATAATTTAATAGAGCAAATCAGTATTTCTGTAAAATCTCTACTAGAAGTCAAATAAAACATTCATGTTTTGGTCAGCACTAATTGTTAGATTTGACAGGTTAAGTCTATATGGCTTTAATTCCTTTTTGCCCAAGAGAGCACAAAATTTTACACCACTGACTTATCCAGCAGATGCCAGACTGGGATCAGGTCCTGTCACCTTTGATAATCAAATTAATATCACAGCACTCCAGGCCACTTCTTACAGGAATGGAGCACAGCATTCTCAGTTACTTCAACATCTTTTCACTTCTGGGAAAAGAAAACACTCTTCCAGGCAAACAGGAGTCAGAATTCCTCCATTTTGTCTGAAAAACTACAACACTGCTGAAATCAGAGCTTAGTTTTTCCTAGATCTGAAAAGCAACTCTTCTTGTACTTTCCTTCTTCTTCCTAACACCCTAAAAACGTAGTTTCCTTTTTCAGAGGCCTACAATGATTCCTATTTGCTTTGTGATGACTTGAATCTGTTTGCAGTTCCAGTGTTTGAATCATTTTTAGGGAGCAGTTGTTCTCTGTGCAAGTACAAATGTTCTCCCGTGGGGCTGTTTTGCAAGCACAGCAGAATTCCCTCATGTTTTCTCTCACAGCAGCTTTGGTCTCAAGAGACTTGGTAAAAGTTCACTTTCATGACTTATAATAAGTGATTTAAAAGAGGCAAAGTGACAGATAAACACCAAATATAAATAGTAAGTGTAAGCAGCCTTAGGGAAGATATTAAACATGTTCACCTTAATATTCTCATGTTTTTTATAGAACAGTCCAACCAAGGACTAGGAACACACACCCCCCTTGTCAAGACTTTGGGGATAATCATCATGGGCTCTTCAATGTCCCTGTGACAGGAAGAACATCTGGTTCCTGCTCAGAGGTAAATTATAACATTATCAGCTTCAGCAGCACGTTGGGAGTTTTATAGATCCCATGTCAAAAGCCCATTTAGGGAAAAATAAATTAAAGGATTATCTGATCTAGAATGCAGCTCTGCTTTGTAGATCAGTGTTTTGATTTAGCAGAATGCTGTGTGTGTGGGAAGTGTCACGACTCAGCCCTGGCTGCATTGAGCTGACACTGTTGGATCCTAATTCCATTTGCAGTGTTAGTGCATCAACTGAAAGTAGAAATTATTTTTCTTTTGTTTACAGTCAAGGAACAAAAAAGTTCATTTACTTTGCTCAGGGTCACTCAAAGCAATGGAGAAGAACTCAAGTGTGGCACTTCCCAAAACTGTATGTACAATATCCCATCTTCTTTACCCCTGGATAATTTTGGAGAGGACGCTTGGCAAGTGTAACATATTTGAGTAGAATTTATTTTAGCTGTTCTGAAGAAGCTGTTCTAGTTTAAAATATACACAGGGTAATTTTTTTGAGAGGTTCCAAACCTGTTTAATCCATTTTTCTCTGCACTTTACATGTGTAATTGCACTTGCCTGCAAATAGCATTTGAGTGAATGCACAGATCAAATAAGCTGACAGCTCACATATACAAATCCTGTTTGCTTCTAATAGAGCTACAGGGCTAAGTATTTGCAGACACAAATGTGAGTAATTTCTAAATATGTGAAGTTACACTGAAATCAAAGGGTATCAATCTCATTTTTAGAGTTAATCATCATCTTAGGTATTTTTATATGGAGAGCAATGGGATATTTTAAAATTATCCTTTCAGTATTTCAAATGTTTCAACCAAATAAAATAAATAGGCAGTGACCCAGGTCCTGTAATTAGTCTTCCACCTTCAAATCTCTGTTGGGGTATTGGAGATCATTTATGCAATGTAAGTGAAGTGTTTAAAAATCAGAACCAGGTAAAATCCTCCAGGTCCCAACATGAAAGATAAAGAGACAGTGACTGTCTCTAAATTCCATCTAAGTTACACTGAGAGAATGACACGGATTCAGAGCACTGAATAATCATTCACCTGATTATTCAGAGGAATTGAAGTTAATGTTTAGTATATATTGAACGTAAAACACAGGTGATGCTGTATTTTTAGGCTATATTTGTGGACTTGTATAGCCCATGAGCTGCCCTTGTATTTCTCTGTTTTCCTGCATTTTATAGATCTGTGCAAACCAAGGAGAAAGGGAACAGCCACAAGCTGATCCTGCCTGGAAAACACAACCCAGTGGGAAAGGGGGAATGAAAAGGCTGCTTGACAAGCAAGCGAGCAGAAGTCTATTCTCTGATTCCCACTCTTCTGGTTCAAGATGAAATGGAGATGATGAAAATCGAGATGAAACTGTCTGAATGTAAAAGAGGTGCAGCTGCAGCCACAGATGTAGATTTTCCTACAGACCAGAGCAGAGCAAATGGGAAGGAAAGTGCATCTTCCCTCCCTCTCCCACAGCCTGCTCTGCCCAAGCTGCTGCTTTCCAGCCACAACCTGCAGTAGCAATAACTTTTATTGGTATTTTTTTTAGGGGAATTCCCCAGCCACCCCAAAGGATTTTCAGGAATAACTCTCCCCTGAACTGTGTTGCTGCTCTTTTTGACTCATCTGTTGGAAGCCCAGCAGGCTTCATATCCCCCTTGGGAAAGGTTCTGTTTGGATTTTTAGCGCTCATTAATTGACTTCCTAAAGCATATTATGTTAGTAAACCTATTCCATATAATATACTCAGAACACATATTTGGAAAAAACTCCTTTAGACGAGGAAGTTTGGTGTGTTTGGATTTTCTGAAGGTACATGTGGTTACTCCAAGGAAAATATGAATACACAGCTACAAAGTGAAATAGTTGCTTTCTGAACCTTCCGAACTGGAAAATCCATTTTGATTTTTTCTGAAAAAAAACAAACAAACAAACTCAAAACAGAAAACCACAGAAGGAAGATTTTTTTAAACAGGCTGCATTTTTAGTTAATCCTAAATTAAATAATCCCACCGAAGTTTATTAAATAAGCCTAGCTGAGTTCATTAAATAGCCCCAGCTGAGTGTATTCATCACCTGACCCTATTCCCCTCATTTTTGTCCCTATAAATGGTGAGATCAGTGTAGGGCCAACTTGTTAGAGCTTAGGTGAGAATTTGCAGTGTGGAGGGTTAACTTGCTGTGAAGGGGAAAATAAAGTAATTCAAATTTTATTGTTTTTGAGAGATGGAGAAGCCTTTTCAGTAGCTTTTGCTGGATTGAAGAGGTTTAATTTTCTGAGCTGTGCTTCAAGTGTAAAGATCTGTTCACTACTAAATGTAGGGACAGTTTTCTATTAAACCCAAACCTACCAGTCTAAATAAGGATAATAAAGAGGGTGGAAAAAAGGTGGAGAGTGAGGTGCCAATGTCCCAGAGGAGGTCACAGCAAAGCCCCTGGAAGGACCTACATCTCCTTAGGTAAGTTATTTACTGAGTGCATTGAGCTTTGGAATTGCTTCCTGCTCCAGAGGGGAGACCTAATTCCTCACTCAGGCCTCCATTGCTGGTGACTTATGAAGCCATCTGTACCTCATGAATATAAATCCCATTCTCTCTGGTGTTGTTATATATAGTTATATCATTAGGGGATGGCATATTCCATATACAGAGGAGGATAGAGGTCCTCTCTTTAAAAACAGTTTTCCAGCAACACAAATGATCATGTGCTCACAAAGATAAATTACTTCATTTTACTCCTGCTGACATGCAATATGTCAATTAAAATATTAACATGTTTTTAATTCAGCTGATTGATTCTTACTTTGCCTTTTTTTAAAGTAATTTGTCTTTGTTTGCTGCCTGAAAGAAATGTGGGATATTTATGCCTCCCTTGAGGCAAAATGGTGTCCAGTCCATGAAATACTTGCTCCTATCCTCTGCTGTTTTGCCCCAAAACTAATAGTGCTGTCAGCTTTTCTTCCTTGGAGACAGGAAGCAGAGCAGAAAAAAGATGTTTTATATATTACATAATGTTATGGTTTCTGGAAAGTCCTATACCTGGTGTGTGCAGGCAATATGATGGGTTTTTTCCAGTTTTTCTTGCTGAGAGTCCATCAAAACTGGCTGGGGTACAATTGAGCTCTAACCATTGTGCCTGAGATGTGCCATCTTGTGAAAATAATGGGAAGGGCTGCTTTTATGCTGCCTTTTGTGTAAGAAAGAGGTTAATGATGTGAGAAGCTTTCAGGCACTGGAGCAGGAGGCAGGGAAATGGGATTCTCAGCTGAAACTGCCTGGCTTAGGTCAAAGGGGGACCTTGCTCTGGACCTTGTAGTTTTGAAAGGCGAGAGGAGATGGAGCTTTATCACTTCCCGGGGCTTGAGAGAAAAGTCTGTCTCTGCTCTTGTCTGCAGGCCCTGGAAATGTCTGTGCAGCTCCCAGGGCTTTAAAGGTGTTTATCAGTGAGTCAGTGAGCCCAGCACTGGGCTGACATTTTCCAGGGCAGGTTTCTGAGCTGTGCAATGAGTTGGCACTGAAATAATTGGCCTATTTCTTCAAAAGTGACAAAGATCCCACTGACATCTTCATTACATCCTGAGACATTTAAGAAGATAACGCCAGGCACCCATATTTGAAAATCCTAGCCTTTTACCTCACCAGAGACTTTACCTCAGAAGGAATTTGTGAAGATTACTGTGCTCCTAATGCCTTTTGAAATCCCTGAGAGGTTTGGGAGGGAGGTGTAAGAACAGCAGCAGTGTTCCAATGCAGCCTTCAGTGTCTCTGCTTACAGTGTCAAACCCCATTCTAGGGAGCCAGTGGCACCATAAACCAGAAGTTTGGGAGCTTAGAATACAGGGGGGTAAGACAGTGTTATGTGCACAAACACCTGCAAGTTCTTTCAAAAACTTCATAAGTGTTACAGCTGCAATACTGACAAAACTTCTCTGTAACTGATTTCAAAGGCATAGTTATTCCCTTTTTCCAGACCTAGAAGCTAATGGCAAGTGACTTGCTTCAAGGGTTTTAACTGGAAACAACAATGAAGTGAAAAACAGATTTCCAGTTTTCCAGTCAGAGCTCTTTATGTAAGTAGGATTTCATTCCATGCCATTGAAGTCAAACTTTTCTTCTTTCCATTGCTTGATGTGCTGCTTTTGCCTAGGATGGAGTTGATTTTCCTCATAGTAGCTGATGTGGGGCTGTGTTTTGGATATTTGCTGGAACCCCTGGGATAACCCAGGGATGATTTTGTTCTTGCTGAGCGGGGTTTGCACAGCTGAGGCCTTTTCTGCTCCTTGCCCACCCTGCTGAGGAGGGGTTGGGGGAGCGCAGGGAGTTTGGAGGGGGCACATCTGGGACAGCTGATCCCAACTGAGCCAGGGGATATCCCAAACCATGCAGCATCGTGCTCAGCATGGGGGGAAAAAGGAGGAAGGGGGGATGTGTAGAGTGATGGTGTTTGCTTTTCCCAGGTCACCATTATGTGTGTCTGTCCCGGGGATGCTGAACCCCTGCCTGCCCATGGAAAGTGAGGAAGGAATTCCTTGTTTGCGTTGCTTGTGGCTTTTGTGTTACCTGTTAAACTGCCTTTATCTGAATCCTTGAGTTTTCTCCCTTTTACTCCTCTGATTCCCCCATCCCACCGGGGCAGTGAGTGAGTGGCTGGTGGGGCTGAGTCCCTGCCTGGGGTTAAACGTGACATTTGGTTTCCACAGCCAATTAAAAACTTCAGAATTTGCATTCCCTAAATTGCGGAATTTTCTTTCTGAGGACAAGCAGAAAACGAAGTCTCTTGTTTATCATCAGTTCCATTAGTATTTATCTTTAAATAACATAATTAAACTGATGAACAGCTCTGACTATTGCTTGTCTGACAAGGAAATCACTTTCAGACACTTGAAAAACTAAACACAGAGATTACTCAACTGGCTAACAATTTTGAACTGAACTATCCTTCACTTTTAAAGGCAATTATGAAAGCTCTTGACATATATAATATTCTAGCTGTAATCTGATTAGTAGAAGCAGCAGTGGTAGGACAAGTTGCAGTCTGGATGAATTTACTGCCAAGGCTAAACTACTTTTCAGCAATATTCATTTTTCAAGGAACAGATGGTTTAATTCTCTGAACCAGGTGCTGATAAATAAATGGAAAATCAGAGGTGAGGATTGAAGTAACTGTTACACACCCTTCAGAATTCAGCAGGTTTTAAAGGGTTGCAGCCATTCCAGCCCCAAGGCATGGAGTTTTAGCTTCTTCAGGCTGGAGTACTCCCACACCTTCAAGTGATGTCATATTATGAAACCTGTAAAATGACCACTTCTTCAAAACTAGGTGAAGGAAGCAATGAAAATACTCAGTTTAAACACTTGGGAACTTGGGTTTGCAGCAAAAACTTGGGGCTTAGAAGATGCATTAAACAATCTATTAAATTGTTTGTAGCTTTGTAAAAATGGGAAGGTTTTACCCAACCAGCAGCCAGGTTTTGGACAAAAGTGTCCACCACTGAAGTGATTCAGTTGCAACTTTAGCTGCAATATTTGTTGTGATCATACTGTTTGGTGGAACCTTTTTAAGCAATCTGGGATGGACAGGGCAATGGCATGGCAGCTGAACACTGAATAAACCATCAACTTCAAGACTTTGAGTTGATGAATCCAACTTCAGTGGCTCCAACAACCTCACAAACCTGCTCTGCTGTGACTGCACAGGACCCAAGGCTTAGCTGTGAAGTGACACAGTTTGGCAATTTCTAAACATTCTTATTTTCTTTGATCAGGCAAATAAAAACATCCTGCAGTGAATTCCAGCTGCATCTGCTCACCAGTTGTGTTCACTGAAAATTCCCCAGGAAAGCCATGCAAAGCTCATGGTGGTGTACAATTGATATCCTGCTCCTAGAGAACAGTAGATGCTACCAGAGGCTTATTTGAATGAGGTTTGAGATGGGAAGAGAGCTACAAGAAAGATGGAGAGACTATTTACAAGGGTATGGAGTGACAGGACAGAGGGCAGGGTTAGATGGGATATTGGGAAGGAATTCTTCCCTGTGAGGGTGGGGAGGCCCTGGCACAGGTTACCCAGAGAAGCTGTGGCTGCCCCATCCCTGGAAGGGTCCAAGGCCAAGTTGGATGGGGCTTGGAGCAACCTGGAATTGTGGAAGGTGTCCCTGCCCATGGCAGGGGGTGGAATTAGATGATCTTTAAGGTCCCTTCCAACCCTAACCATTCCATAAATCTATGATAATGAGACTGGGATTATTTAGCTGTCAGTAGTTCTGTTAAGGGAGACAAACTCCTTCAAAGGAAGAGTCAATAATGCTGTGCTTTCTCCAGTGTCATTAATTGAATCCCTCTGTATCCCACCACCTTGGATGGCACAGCTCATTACTTGTGGAGTAGGGCAGGGACACACCCAAGGTTTAATGGGATCAGGGGAGCTGTGCTGAGAGAAGATTTCAGCTGAATTACACAACAAAGGCTATTTGATTCATTATTCTCAATTTAGGGCTCTCATAGCTGGATGCCTGTTATAAAAAGAGAAGGAAATTGGGAAGGGCAAGATTGGCTCAAAATGAGTCCTGCAGTCGATTAAATTGGGACTTTCTCTGCTTGGCTTTTCTCAAATGCAGTTTCAAAGCTCTGTGGAGGGGTTGGCAGCATTTCCTTCCCTTCTTCCCCAGAACTAGAAAGAAAAATGGTCTTTAAATTGAGTAAAGCCTAATTGCCACGAGGCAGAGGAACAGAAGCCCTGGCAGTAATTTTCCCTCACCTGAGGAGTGCAGGTAGGAGTGAGTTCTGTGGGAAAGGCACAGACACTTCATTAGGAGGGAAGTTCCTGCTGGGTCCAACTGCACGTGTTCATTCCTTCCCTGACTCGTTTTCTCGCTGTTATTATGAGCAGGGTTTTGTTTCTCCTCTCAATTTTGGCAGATTTACACACAGAGCTGGGCTGGGGGTGATTTACCTCTTACAGAACTGCCTTTGACCTTCTCCATGTGCAGAGAGGTGGGGAGGGTTTGGGTGGGAACAAGGATGGCACAGCTGGAACATGGACAAGTACTGAGCCCTTGGGTGTCACCTCACTGGAGTGTTTTGGCCTTTTACCTCCCTGGAAAATAGATCAGTGGAGTTTTTATCCCATAAATTGAAGAATACACAAGCCATAACTGAAGCTCTGGTTTTTATCCATCATAAATTTTCCAATGGAAAACTTGTGTTGTCAGAATTGAAGTATTTCACGGGATCTGTTAATTTTGGCATCAATGTTTTTGGTAGGAATTTATGAAAACGCACCATTTAGGCTTCTTTATTTAGTTCTGATAATCTTTAATTCTTATTTTTAGTTTCAGATTTTAAATGTAATTATGCAAGAATTACAATAGTTATTGTAATATTACAAAAATTAATAATTGCATAATGAATAGGATGTGTCATAATTAATTTTGACCTTTAATATTCTAAACATTCCCTTCATGACACAATATGGAATTTGTAGTCTGTGAAGAACATCCAGTGTTCTCTTTGTTCTGAAACAGAATGAAAATAAATGTCAAAAAACACAGTGCTCCATGGAATGTATGGTTGATTTTTTTCTCAACAGATGTAAGAGATAATATTTCAAAGTGACTTAACTTTGAAAAACAGCTTCAGTTTGCCTTCAAAGCATTCAAAACAATCAGTCATGGATTTTTCTTATTCAGATGCAGGCTTTTGGGTTTTTTGTTTTTTTTTTCCTGTGGTTTAGGATTTTCAGAAGCTAAAACAAATCTAGACAAGGAACTTCAGATGATGATAAGTAAACCTTGCATAATAAGGAAAATAAGACTGCAGGAAAGATTCTGAAGTAATCTAGAGTTTAAATTTGATTATAGGGCTGAAGCAGTGTGTGTGAAAGGGGCAGGAAAAGGTGCATTTTAGCCAGTCTGGATTTGCAAATTCATGTAGCCACATTTCAGTTCCTGTGGCCACCAGGAGAGAAACTTTTCCCCAGTTATGCTGATATTTGGATATTTATCCACTTAAGTTCTACTTATAAACATCCTTTGGGTTCTGAAACACACAAGAATAACCCTAGAAATTAAGAAATTGAATATTTTGAAACGTTTTCCTTTTTGCAAGTAGAGTAAACTACTGTAGCTCAAGGGTGTATCAGGAATGAAACTGGGAAGCTGAGTATAAGAAGGGGACAGATGGATTGACAGAAGGACTAACATAAAAAAGTTTATTTTCTTTTGGCTGAGTATTTGCTTGGCAGCCAATGGAGTGTTTGATTATTATTCCGATGAAACACAGGCTTTTTCCTCTTGAATGTCACTACAGAATGTCTTGGCCTATTTTAAAGCTATTTTCTTGGGTATTTGTTTTGCAAATTCTTTTCCATACCTGTGTGTGGTAATGTTTTTTTTTTCACCATTTGGTTCCACAGTGGGAAAGAGAGGGGAATTATAACTAAGTGTTTGGACCACACTCTTCAGGACAGGGTGGGATTGTTGGGGTGTCTGTGCAGGGCCAGGAGTTGGCCTGGATGGTCCTTGTGGGTCCATTCCAGCTCAGGATATTCTATGATTCTATTATTCTATCTCAGCCTGTTGGTGAATCCCTTTAGAGACCTCTTGACTTTGTGGCTCAGGCAAAATCCTACCACCTGGTATGGAAATTATCCAGAGGGGTCACCTAAAGTGACACAGGGGTCACCCACTGTGTTGCTGTGAGAAGGTGCAATTTCCAGCCTGAGTGACACCCTTAGTTTGAGAAAATCATTTGCAGTCCCAGAGATCCTGTTGAATTGTGTCACTGGTGTTTGGAATTCAGGCTGGCCCTCACTACCAGTGCTTGAAAAGGCAGAGTTAAATACTTTGGCCCTGTCCCCACAGGGCAGCATTTGCCAGTCACCCGTAGTTTAAGCACTAATAGATCCTAATAAAGGAGGTGAGGGGAGAGAAAGGCCTGTTTGTGAAGCTGAGCGAGGATCACTGCAGAGGAGGCACCTCTGTCTCCAACTGGCTAATTTTTCACTTTGGTGTTTTTTTCCTTTGGTGATATCTGCAAATCCTGGGAGGCAGCTCTGAAATGTGCTGTGGTTTGATCCCATTGTGGGTTTGGAGTAGCAGTTTTGATAGCATTTCCCTAGATTTAGCACGGAGCAAATGCAAGCTGTAATATTTTATTAAGCTATTCCAACTTCTCCAACTTGCCCTGTGTGTTAGGCTGTTTATAAAATGCTGTGTGTTTAGCAAAAAAACTGGATTAACAGAATGCCACATTCATTTTTTCTCTAACTTTTAGGTCAAATTTAATCAGCTTACAAGTTAAAGAATGCTTTCTGCCATAGCAGTAAACACAGCTGGGATCGAAAAGTCAGGCTGTTGGGGGGAGAAAAAAGGCTCCTCTAGTTACATTGTCAGCTAAATTCTTCTTTCAGGCTCCTTAGAACTGTTTGTGATACCTGGATGAAAGAGGCAACTTTTTAACTTCAGAAGGCCGGGTTGCCCTGAGCCCCAGAACAGCTCATGTGGCTCCTGTCATCCATTGCTCCTTAAAAAAAATCCCAGTTCTGCAAGTGCTAAAGGAGAAAATGCATTTCCTTAGTGAAGCCCAAATATATGATTCAAAAATAGAGAGGAAACAGATTTACTGTGTAAGGTGCTGTGGTTTTCGTCATGGTCCAGTTTCCTAACAATATCAAACCTGTCTGCAATATTGCACAAGGTAATATCCCTTACAAAGGCAGGGGAAGGTTGGTTGTTTATCATCAGTTTATCAAATTCCTCGCTCCTGGTGTACACAGGCCTCATCTGGACTGGAAAACAACAGGACAGGGAAAAGATGGTGTTGACGTTCTCTGAGAAAATGTTTTTAGATTGGTTATAACAGTCCCAATATTAGGGGTGAGGGTTCTATCACTTCTCTGCACTGAATGTGATAAGGGGCCCTGGAATCACATCGGTGTCAGATACAGGCTGGATATTGGCCTTATCTGTCACAAACCTGGGGTGTCACTGAGGAATGTGGCAACTGGGAGCTGGGAGGGAATCAGGCAGTGTTACAGAGCTGAAGAGTAAGGCAGAAGTTTGCTTTTGCTTTGGGCTGAGGAGAATTTGTGCACTTCTCAAGTGTATCCTGCACATGGGAGCTTTCCTACTTATTATTCCATAAATATAGAATTGTTAAGGTTGGAAAAGACCTCCAAGATCATCAAGTCCAACCTGTGACCAAACACCACCACATCAACTAAACCAGAGCACTGAGTGCCACATCCAGTTGTTAATATTATATCAATGTATGTATTGTATAAATATCAATGCATGACAAGAGCCACATGAGCTAGTCTGGGACTCAGAAAACCTGGCTTTCTAAAAGTACAAATTTGCCTCTTTTATTCAAGTATCACAAATACGGAAAGAAAAGACATTTCTGTCAAATCCTGACTAGGAAAATAGAGTGATACAGTGCAGTGTCTTTCATAGGTCTTCCTTAATTCTGACAATTTCAATGTAAATTTGGTAGAGGGATCTATTTTCCTCTTAAAGCTGGTTGCACTTTGCAAGAAGATACATGATACTAAGATAATATGCTTTTTCCCAAATGTCCCTTCGTGCTTTTAGCCATTTGCATTTCTGATAGCTTAATGTAGCCTATTTGCTTCTGAAGTTAATGTTTCAGATGACTTTCATTAAAATCATTCAATACAACTACAATTTGTTTTTATCTAATTAAATATTCTTTCAGTTGTCCCTTGAAAGAATTTACCTCATTACCTCATGGCTCTGATGATCCAGCCATAAGGAATTTTTGCTTTCCTTTAACCTCTGACTTTGATGCAACAAAACAGCTGTGGAGGGCTCCAATTTTGGCACAAGCTGTGCCAGGGTTTATAAAACATCAGGGAATTTCTTGACCTGCAGAAGAAATGGAAAGACACTTTTGGTTTGAGCACATCTACATCTCCAGTTTGGATCTTGGCTTCTTGGGAGGCAGGGAATGCACATGGGAAATGCAGGACACTTGTTGGGCTGTTTCTATATTCATGTGGCCAGAAAGCTGAGGAAGCAATGTATTTGAATACAAAATAGTAGGAAATGAAAAGGCAGTGCCAGAAGGTGTGAAGTAAACAGCCTTGGCACATTCTCACCACCCAGCAAATATGAGGTCTTGCCTCTCCACCTTCAGTTCTAAGAAATTGTGAAGTTGCTTAAAAATTCAGCTCCCCCTTTGCCAGCACGAGGAGCCAGCCTGTGAATAACCAGCTCTGCACTTCTCTGTAGTTACTCTTTTGGCAGAGTTGCTCCTTCATTGAAAAATGAAGGTCCACTTCATCCCATGGGCTGCCAATAACCCAAGCAGGGAGACAGTTCCTTTTGGGAAGCTTATCCAAAAGAACCAAACACAACAGTCTCAGGAATTGCCTCTTAAGGACTTTGTACTGAACAAAGACCAAGAGCAGATCAAACCCCACCTCCTTTAAAAATGAGGCTGATTTTCAGGCTGAGCAGCAGCGTGGAAATGAGACTGGAGCAGAATTCCTCCTGTTCATGCTTATGTTCAGTCTGGGAACAGCAGGAACTTTCACCTTCTCTGGCAGTTGGCTGCTGCACAGTTGGATTTCGTCCATGAGTTTGTCAGGTTTGTGGGAAATGTGCTTGGAATCACACTCCCCCTTTTTGGTGCAGGGAACTAAAAGACCTCTCTGGCTCATGCTCATTCTCTGTAATGTCCAAAGCCACACAGAACTGGTGGTTCTGAAATGATGCTGGTCTAGAGCACTCCCTGATGCCCCTCAGTGCCAGACCTTCAGCTCCTAAATCATTCCAAAGGACTTCCCATGACTTACAAGAGCCTTCCCCATCTATTCACCATCCTCTCCCTCCAATGCCAACACTTTTATTGCTGGTTTTGCCATTTTATTATTGAAAGTTCCCTCAAAAACTTAAATTTTGATTTCTTTAGTCAGAATCTCACCTAGCCTATGTTACAGTGCAAAGCAAAATTTTATGCTAGAGTTATTTCAAACCCTCATAAATGCTTTTATGTTTTTTTATAAAAACATAGCTTAACTAGAAGAAAACAAACAGGTCCATAAAGCATTACTGCATTAATTACTACTGAAATATTGCAGGTAGCATGGTGAACACAAGTCTTGTGGAATAGGTTCACCAAAATTTGTGAGTTTCTGTATTTTTCCCGACTTCTGTTACTGGTCTAAATGAATCAAACCCAGAGTATAATTTTCTGATCAAAATATTTTTTCCTACAATTGTTTGTAAAGTAGTAAATTGTACAGTGTGTTCTGAATATTAGAAAGCACTTCCACTCTTGGTCAGAAGCCAGTAATAAAAAAATTATAAAAAGCTAATTTCAATTCCAAATGAACTCGTTCCTATGCTGGCTGCTGAAAATGCATGAGCCAGGCATTGTACCGGCAGAGGCAACTTGGATTCCACCTTCTTCTGCCTGTCTGCCCACAGAAAACCTCCACACTGAAATATTTCAAAACAAACAGGTTTTAGAATAAAATTAACACCTGTTCCAGTGTTGGCCAGTGGCATTCTCTGGCCCGTTGTCTGAACTCTTAATCCATCCAGAGGGCTGCAAAAAAGGTGCTAGGAAAATAATGTTCCATACCACAAAATGCCCCTCTGTTCTTCTCATAAAATTACCAAAATTAGACTAAAAATACTGATGCTGCTTCTGCTTCTATATTCCCAAACTGTTTTGATGATTTTTTTTTTCTATCGCTGCAACTTTGACTTTAAATGCCTTGAATTCTTATAAGAGGGATTTTATCTGATCTTTTTTAGTTTTAGGAGTCTTGTGGAAATTAAAACACAAATCTACTAAAATATATGGCAACAGAATCTATTAAATGTCAGTAAGGTCGTTCTCTGTGGGAGCAAAACTAACTGGAGCTTGTTGAATTGGGATGTAATTACAACCAATAATCAAATAGAAAATATTCCTGTGGAAGGTGTCCCTACCCAAGGCAGGAGGTTGGAATGAGATATCTTTAAAGTCCCTTCTAATCCAAACCATTTTATGATTTTTCTAAGCTAAAATCTCTATTCCAGGTGTCTCATCTCTAGTCCAGATGTCTCCTCCTACTCCCTTCACCCTCAATATTCTCCACTGCCCCCACCTATCTGCCTTTCCCACTTAATTCTGGATGCTTTTAAATAGATCCTAAATAGTTAACTTTCCCACAGCGTTTGAAAACCCAGGTCACTATTCCCAACAGCCTCAGGTCTTTCATGCTAAAAGTGGAATAAAACTGAGGATTATTTGCAAAGCCAGGAAATCTGATTTGGTGTCAGCAGCCTCAGTTTACTCGGCTCAAGAAGAGGAAAACATTGACCTTTCTACCTGTCACCACGAAGTGAGTCACTGCTGACAAATGTTTGAGGCTGATGTGCACCACTTGCAAGATAAATCAGCGTTGCAAATCACCCTGCTTTATTTTTGTCTGAGTACTTCGGATGGGCCCGGGGAAGTGCCTCAGGCTCCTCCTGTCTCATCCAATTATTCACCAGCACCAGGCACGTTGTCTCAAAATAATTTACTGAGCATTCCTTGCTCTTGAGGTGAACTGAGATCCCGTGGCCACGAGCTGTGCCTTCTCCCAGGAACAGGGGCTGAAGGTGCCAATGGGGCACTGGGGAATCTGCTGAGGGACAGCAGGAAAACCCTCCCTGCCAGGTGGTGGAGTGGGCACAGGTTCCATCCATGTCGTCCCTGTAGCTCAGGAGTTCCCACTCAACCTTTCCCAGGAGTGGAAGAGGCAGAGGGTGAGGAAGCTGAAGGATGTGCTGGCTGTCTGTGGTTGCTGTTGTCCCTCACTGGAGAACAGGGACCCTTTTTAAGAAGGAACAATCAAATTGGCTACTTCTGCCAGAATAAAGCTGGGGTGAAAATTTGGGCAAAACCAGCAGAGAGAACAATTCCCATTGGCAGCACATGCCTGGGGCAATCCAGAACATCCAGAGGATGATGAAGTCACACTCTGCACCATCTGATCCAAGCAGAGCATCCTGATATGTTTGGAGCAAGAACCTGGTTCTGAATATATGAACTTAAAACATGTCAATGTTCCGGTGAACTCGCTTCCCCTCTTCCCAGATCTCTGGTGGAAGTGTGGCTGGACAATGTGCTGAGGCTTAAAAATTCTTATTCTAGTTAAGGTGAAAGATTCTTTGCTTAATTTCTTCGAATTCAGCTTAATTGCAAAGTATTTGGTGTGATATTAAGTTTGGCTTGAAACTGGTGGTATAGTAATGGTTTTAATTTTATCTCCCAGCTTGAAGGCTGCCTTGTAAACATTAGCTGACAGGCATATCTTTCATCTCACTGACAGTAAACTTATTTGTCAAAAATCCCAATTAATATTCAGAGAGGGAGAAGAAAAGTAATGCAATTCAAATTAGGATAAAGCAGTTGAGTCAGGATTTGGAAGTTCTCCCTCTGAATATCTTAGTTGGCTCTTCAAGGTTTCATTCTGCACGTGTGATGTCCAGCTGCAGTGAAATGGTGCCTGTTTGACTAGAGGCCTTGACTTTGTGCCTCTAGAAAGAAGTGGCCAGTTCAGGGGGTTTATTTTCAGTGTCCTTGTTCATGCCCCTGTCTTGCCACTCAGTGGCTCTGTCTTAGGCCATGAGGCTCCTTGTTTCCTGGTGGGTGTCATTCACTGCTGAATTAATAATTTCTGCATTTCCCTCCATGGAAATATTGTTTATTTCCACACATTCTATGAGCTGAAGATATTTGATAGTCTCTTATTTACATTTCAGAAGACACAAAGTCAAACACAGCACTGTCTACACACTTTAAAGAGGGTTTTCAATGTTTCAAGTTGCTTCTTTGCTAAATTGTTTGTGGTTTAAATTCAGAAATTGCAGTGGGCCAAGTGCTGTGCCTACAATAAATTTTCTGGTCTTGTAAAGCAACTGAGAGCAGAGTTTGATCTGGTTTCCTTGTTGTTAATCACCATAATGGTAAACAAACCCTAATGTTGTGAATGCATTAAATGAAAAACAGTATTGCAAAGTAAAGTGGAGGGTGGATGCATTTGCTCATTATATAGTGAATAACCCAAGCAGTTAATGCCTTTGCTGGCTAATTGCTTTGCTTTCTATTTTAGACCAGGAGAAGTCATATTTGAATACAAATTGGGGTGCCATGTTCATCATGTATCTTTTTTTTTTTTTTTATGACTAATTAACTTCCTTTTGCATTTAAACCACAAAAGCCAATTGAATTTCAGGCTCATGAGCGCTGGGGACCACATTTAAAATTCCAGCAAGGGATCCCAGGTGATCTGAAATGCATTATTGGCTGTTACACCATCATTTCAGATCACTAGAAGAGCGAAGTGGTGCTGCAAAGATTATTTGTTGTGCAGTCACTTCGAGAGCTCTCTGCTGTTTGCAGAGCAAACTGATGAAATACGGACATGTTTATGAAATATTGTTCATCAGAGATCATTTCAAGCACTCCAGTTAAATGTTTCTGTTTGCTACAGTAATTGTTCTTTTACAATAACAGTGGGGGTTGTAAAAGAATACTTTTGTCATTGAGGATTGATTTTAAAATTGGAGGGTTTTTCTTTTCTTTTTTTTTCCTCTGTAAATCTCAAAATCACAGAATCATTTATGTTGGAAAAGCCCTCCCAGCCCATGGAGTCCAACCTGTGCCTGATCCCTACCTTGTCCCCCAGCCCAGAGCACTGAGTGCCACGGCCAGTCCTTCCTTGGACCCTCCAGGGATGAGGACTCCAAACCTCCCTGGGCAGCCCCTTCCAATGCCTGACCACCCTCTCCATGGAGAAATTCTTCCTGATGTCCAACCTGACCCTCCCCTGGGACAGCTTGAGGCCATTGCCACTCGTCCTGTCCCTTGTTCCCTGCACCTGGCTCCCCCCTCCTGTCAGGGGGTTGCAGAGCCAGAAGGTTCCCCCTGAGCCTCCTTTTCTCCAGGCTGAGCCCCCCCAGCTCCCTCAGCCGCTCCTGCTGCTCCAGAACCTTCCCAGCTCCATTCCCTTCTCTGGACACACTCCAGCCCCTCGATGCCTTTCCTGCCTTGAGGGGCCCAAAACTTGACACAGCACTGGAGGTGTGATCCCACCAGTGCCCAGCACAGAGGGACAATCCCTGCTGTGGTCCTGCTGGACACACTATTCTTGATGCAAATCCTTTTTAGGCTCATGGCATCCTGGCTTGTCCAGGAAGTTGAGTTAATCTACTGCAGATGGTTCAGCCTGAGGGAAACTATGTATTTTTAACAAATTGTAATTGCAACACACATTTCCATGACAGAGAGCTCTTGCACAGTTCATTGCCTCAACACACTTTCTTATTTAATATTTTGATAACTATCTTTTGCAGCTCTAAGTGATAACGCTGAAAATCCTTCCAAACAGGGTAGCAGCAAATGTTCCCTCACATGTGGTGCCTGACCTGGTCACTAGTGAGTTCTGTTGACTGAATGGAGAGTTTTGGCATGAGGAGGATCTTGTTCTTATCTGGGCTGTGTGTTTGCATATTTTTAAAACCCAGAACACAGCCCAGTGAGGTGTGTTCTGAGCTGCCAGTTTTAGTTTTCCTCTCTCTCCTTGGGAAATGGGGAGTATGGGGGGAAAAGCAACTTCTTTTGTTCTGTTTAGTTCAGCACTAGCTGAATTCTAACACAATTCATGCCAGGTATTTCCAGAGAACCTGGATCTGCCAGCCTGCCTTGGTGTGCAGATGTTAATGTGACTTCATGCCAACTTCCTGAGATATTTTCTTTCTCGAACTGGGTTACTAAGACAACAGCTCCACTCGATTCTTTGAAGCAAATTCATTATTTGAATGAACATAACAAGTCCTTCTGCCACTCCTTGCATTTCTGCAGTCATTTTTAGCTCTCACATTGCCTCAGGGTAGTTGCAGGGTGCTGACTTGTTAATTATACAGTCTCTCTATTCTCTGAAACTCTTCAGGATGTGATGGCAGATGCTGCTGTATCAGTTCTCCTTAGGAACTGGTACAGGATGCTGGTGTGACAACCACATGATGATCATCTTTGGCCCATCAGGCAAGTGCTGGGTTTCTGGTCCATATTCATGAACATATCCATCAAAGGAAGGTGGCAGTGGATTGTGGTTTCACACCATTGTGATTCAGTTCCAGTTCCCTGCAGCACCGTCCTTGTAACGTGCCCTGGACTGAGAATTGGTGGGATGAGAAGGAATAGATTTCACTTAAGAAAAATTTCTTTAAGTGCCCTAAAAAATATACATTAGTGGTCCTTAAGGAACGTAGCTCAGACACAGCATTACAGAAATGGAGCTTTACTACAGTGCTGTCAGTGGGATGGATCAGAGGGCTGGCATGGAGAGATTTAAAATTAGTCCTTCCAACATTTTTAAGGTTGAGCAGGGAAATAATTCTATTGTCTTTATTCCTTGATTTGAAGTACTTTTTTTTTTTTTTTTAAGTACTGGAGAAAAAATTCCTGGGGTTTTGGCTATTGCTATAAATTTTGCATTGAAAGTGCTCTGGTATAATGAAGATGGTTGGAAAACCTGAAAACAGGGAGAGAGGTTAGATGAAGAAAACATCCTAATTGCATAAGTCATTACTCCAGGGTAAAATGTAATGAGTATTTTTTAAAACATGAGCTGTCTGCACTGTAACATCTGTTTAACATCCTGCCATTGTGCCACACCAATAATTTGTTAATTTTAATGAAATCCCCCTCCCCTTCATGTCACCCATCTTCATGGTCCCCACGTGGGAACAAGTGACACTTGTGACCATGCAGATTTCAAATTAAAGGGCTGCTCTGGTGTGACTCAAAGAAATGGTGGGTACCTTGTGGCATTAATCACTCTGTGACAGCCCATAATTGTGCCGTATTAAAATACCTCTGGAAAATCCAGCTTTTGGGGCTAAATCATCCCACTGCACATCACCCACCCTCACTGATGCCCACGTTTTCAGTATAGAGTGTGGACTGACAGTGGTGCAGAAGAGCAGATGCTCCATGAGGCACCTTCCTGGTTCTGCATCACCTCCAACTGTGGTGTTGGGAAGGTCTTTGCGGGCACAGGTGAAAAACTGGAGCAAAACTAAAGAAACATTTTTATTCAGTAATGGCCTCATTTGAAAGAGTGATTGTAAGAGAGGGCTGGTGTGAGAGGCCAGATTTATCCACTTGATGCATATGTGTGTTTACTTCCATTTACGTAGGAAAAATTGTCTGCCACGCTCAGCTTTTACTTCCCCATAGGGGAAATGCAAATATCCTTTTAGCTAAATAAAATATGGCCCTCTTTGTGATTGCTCCACATCTTTTCCTCTTGATCCCTCATTCATAACCTTCTCTTCAGTACTAGGGATGTTGATCACTGGAATCTTGATAATCCCCCCTGGGGAATGGGGCTTTTCCTGACTCCCAGCGTTATCAGCCAGGAGGCAAATGGAGCTCTTTGTCTTATAGTTTTCTCTTTTATTTAATGAATTACAGGTTTGATGCAAATGCCATTAAACTCCCAGGGTGTACTGGATCACTTTCCTATTGCAAAGCTGCTCTGCTTTTCCTTCTGCTGGCTGTTAGGGAGAGGTGAGAGCCTCCACCAGCTGTTGTCTGGACTGGGTGTCACGATCCCAATGCTCCTTATCTGCTCACCAATGTCATTTGCAGAGTTGAAATAATGCCAAAAGAGTAAAACTGTGCTTAAAAAAAAAAAAGTGATTTAACATTTTGCCTGCCTTTCAGAACATGTAAATTGAAAAGAAAAAAGAAAAGCCCCAAACTAAAAAAATCAAACCCCCAAGCTCCCCCAACTATTTACCTACATGGCAGAGGAATTATGGGGCTCAATGCAATTATGGGGCTTAAGCAAATGGTGGTTTTAACTGTCTCGTGCTCCTTATTTTGGCAACGATTCAGGCAACATGTTTCTTGCAATCAAACATGCTCTGAAGCATAAAACAGGCACGTCTCCCTGGTGAGATGTTGCCACCAGGCCCTCTCAGGGTGCTGGAGGAAGGGAGTGCACGTTCTGTTCCCCCTGTGCAAGCTCTGGGGCACCGAGAAGCCTGTTTGCTCTGTGGGTTTGTGGTGGCAGATCCCAAATGTTGCCCCTTTCTGGCTCTTCCCTTCAGATGATGTGCTGTGCTGAGACCAGAAGTGCCTTTTGCAGACCACAAAAGGGGCAGCACCGCTTTTGTTGGAGTTTGTGCCGGTTTTAACATGTCGAGGTCAGGACAAGAGCCAAGATTCCACAGCTTTAATGATAAAAAATGCCATAAGGTGACTGTTTAAAGGAAAGGCAGCGGGTTTTATCTATCAGGAAAGGACATGGAGCCACAGACAGCTCTGCTCCTGCAAATCTTGTTGTCTCTGGAACCTTGGAAATGGTGATGGGCCTTCTCCCAGCTCTTCCCAACACCTGACAGGTGCGACGATGACAAGAGTTACAGGGAAGGAATGTGAAGAACAAATAGGGTTTTTTCTTTGGCTTGATTGTTTGGCTTTTTTGTAATTCTTAATTTTACCAAAAGCCACGAAGATTGAACAGATCCATAATGCCAGGGGACATCAAACCGGATGGTTCCTTTGAAGCTCCAGTGGCTTCATCCTCCAAAATACTGCTTTTATCTCACCTCTTTTTAAAAAAAGTAGTTTCTGACTGATTCTAAAATGCTTGTCATTGGAAGACTTAGGAGTTGGAAGCAGTAGTGTAATATTTGCTCTTATCTGTCATATATATTTTCACTTGCTTTGAGTTAATTTGTCACATATTTGTAATTACCATTAACCATCTGAAATCTTCTCTAAAAGAAGTGCTCTGCCAATGTGGCCATTTGCAGTTATTCCATTTCATTTAAGCAGATCTTTTCAATAAACCTGAAACCCTCTTTTGATCTTATTCATTGTTTCAAGACTTGCCTTTGAGCTTCATCACACTGAATTTTGGGCACTAGTTCATTAGTTCTGAGCAACCTTTTTGGCCAAATATCCTCAGAAATATTGCAAAGTTCACACGGGCTGATTTAATGTATATGGTTTTTGTATTTGTTAAATGTAAAAAAATCCCTTTTGTTTCTGATAAACTTTCTCAGAGACAATTTTTTTGTTTAATATTGATTTATTTTTTTTAATGTAAATGCAGTTTGAATGCAACTCCATGGTTTGTGCTTTCTTCAAAACTGGACTGTGCTTTACAGTGGCTCAGTTATTAAAGGCTAAAGTGCACACAGGCATTTAAAAAAGTGCCTTTCAGTTCTGAAGTGCAATTGTTTATGTTCTGTAATGTTTGGGGAATCTTCCACTGGAAGATAAGGGAACATCAAAGCCTTAATAGTTTATTTTACAAGGATATTTTGGAGTCTTTCTAATCTTCTTGCATGATTGCTTATCTTCCCCCCTGCAACTTGTTGAATGAAAGGATAATCTTCCTTTTGGATTAGTTTAGGAATTTTAGACCAGAAAGTCCACATTTTATTGTTGCTTGTGGTGTTTCTGCTGAAGTTCACTGAGGTTACTAAGTACAGCCTGGATCAGTTTTTCATCCTGCTTAGCTGGCAGCATTAACTCCAAGGACTTAAAGTCAGTAAGGGAAGTCAATAAATAAATATAATAAATAAGTTTTCTGCCTTTCTTCCGGAAATGAAGGTACAAGCAAAAAATTGCCCAGGGATGACAGTGACTCAGTTACAAAATGTTTTCTGGGATTCTTGAGGTTGTCTGGGCTGAGATGTCCATTAAGAAATGTGCAGAACTAAATCAGAACTCCAGTCATACAGATTCCGACTCTGGGAACTAAAAGATGGTTCAAGTCAAACCATTATTCAGGATCTTGTTATTACCATGAAATTAAAATTTACAAAATTAAAAAAAAATTTAGTAGTGATATTAAACAAGGGGCTGGGGCTTTAGAAAGCTTAAAATTTTCACATTTGTAATGTAGTTTTGAGAGGTGGCACCATCACCTGAGCATATCTAAAGTGGACTTAAAAATTCCACTAGATACATATTTTATTTTATCCTGTCACTGTATTCAAGGATCTGTTAACAAGGCAGTGTAGTCAAGTTCCTTAATTTAAGTTGGATACATACAGGAAAAAAAAGCTTCTGGAGAAAAGCTCCTGAAGAACTTTTTTAATCAAAATCACCAGCTGCTTACATTTTTAAAGGCACAGATGTCACAACTGGACCTTTAAAAGTAGTAGTTGTGTGTTTTGCTCGTGAAACTATCCAACTGTGAAGCATATTTATAAACACAATTAGATTTGCGACTGTACACTTGGTTTATTGGCGAACATTCCTTCTCCAGTTGGAAACAAAGAAGAAAATGTGATGAGTTGCTTCCAGGTGACACTAAATATTTCAGAGGAATGCTTTTTAGCAAATCTCCCCGAAGTCAGTGCAATAGAAAGCGCTGATTTTCATAAGAGGAAATCACATTTGGTTCAAGTTGAATGTTGAGGAAATGAACTGTCACAAAGTGTAAGGGCTGAGCAGACTGAGAAGGGGTGACAGCAACGCCTGCTGCAGACCCAAACGCTGCTGAACTGCCATGGTAACACTCATCCATTATGTATTTCCAGGACTAAATATAAGCATTCCTTTTGCTATCCCGAACTGAACCGCAGCTGGGAATTAGAGTTTTCTTTCAATAATCAATCTCAGTGATCCATTAATCTCACAGGTAGGTTTTGCAATTAACTAAAGAGCTCTGTTTGATCTGTTCAGCCTGGCTGTGCCCCGGGGACACAAACTGCCCCCAGGAGACACAAACAGGTCCATGTGTTCTATATGAGATAAATTGTCTGTATTTTCTTCAAGTGACAAATGTACTTATTGGCCTCATGTGTAGGTGCAGGATGTTCAGAAAAGAGGGAACAAACTGCCAGAAAAAATGTATTAGTTGGTGGCATCTATCCAGATTAAGGGATTGCTTGACAAGCAAACTGTCAGAAAACCTCCTGGTGGCCAAATGAGTTGCCCTGACAGCCTGGGTGTCATTATTGCTGCCCCCTCCTTCTGTGTGGATGTTTTAGATCCTACGTGAACTCCTGCAGTAAAAGATTCATTGTGGACAAGTACTTGACATGTGAGACCCCTCCAGCAGAGCTGCCTCCAGCTCTGGGGTCCCAGCACAAGGGAGCACATGGAGCTGTTGGAGGGAGTGCAGAGGAGGCACCAGGATGACCAGAGGGCTGGAGCAGCTCTGCTGGGAGGAAAGGCTGGAGAGTTGGGATTGTTCAGCCTGGAGAGGAGAAGATTTGGGGTGACCTAATTGTGGCCTTCTGGGACCTCAAGGTGCCACAGGAAAGATGGAGAGAGACTATTTACAAAGGCCGGGAGTGACAGGACAAGGGGGAATGGCTTCAAACTGAGAGAGGGGAGGTTTAGATTGGATATTAGGAAGAAACTGTTCCCTATGAGGAGGAGAGGCTCTGGCACAGGGTGCCCAGAGAAGCTGTGGCTGCCCCATTCCTGGAAGTGTCCAAGGCCAGGTTGGATGGGGCTTGGAGCAACCTGGGCTAGTGGAAGGTGTCCCTGCCCATGGCAGGGGATTGGAATGAGATGATCTTTAAGGTCCCTTCCAACCCCAGCCTCTATGATTCTGTAACATCTGAAGTCTTGCAGGATGTGTGGGGTTTGGAGACCATGAGGAAAATTCCCAAGGCAAAGGATAGACTGATGTGTCCACTGTGCAAATTGGCATCATTCAGCTGAAGACAATGAAATCCTGCCAGTTTAGATTTACTGAGACTCCAACCAAAAGCTCATAATAAAGTTACAATGAGCAGACACCAGTTTCTCCAGAAAAAAACCCTTATAACCACTGTTATTGAAAAAGAGTAAAACTGGGGCCTCAGAATTACTCATCCATCATTCAAGGAATGAGGCCCTGGAACAGCCATTGCCTGAGCACTTCACAAACATTATTACATGAGTAAGACCATTAATTTATAACATCACTAGGGAAGTGCTTTAATTTAGGTTAACAGTTAAGGCTCTGATGAGTCAGGGCTGTAGCTTTTTAGTGCTTGTGGTCAAAAATTACCAAGAATTGAAGGAAAGGAACAAATCCTTCCCCTAATCTGACCTGAGTTGAGGCAGGGGAAGGCTGAGGGGAGTGTGGCACCTGCTTTAAGGACACTGAAACCCCCTGGGCAAGCATCTGCTTTCCCTGCTGCCAGGAGCCCCAGAGCTCTGCAGCAGCTTTGCTCTTTGCCCTCTTCATTGCACCTTCTGCCCCTGCCTGAAACCTTCACAGTTCACAGCAAAATGATAAACTCGGATGCTCCTCCTGCCCGTTGCAAAGCCTCCTTCGAAATGCAATAAAGCATCTCTCCAAGGACTCTGACAGAGGTAGGCATCCAAACCCCACTGAAAATTCATTAAGAGTTGGGCTTCCTTAAGCTCTTCTGAAAAGCCCAATGCACACAGGTGATTTCTGAAGCAGGAAAGTGATGCCCAGAAGTCCTGCAACAGTGCCAAGAGCAGAAATGCTGCCAGTTTTTCACTCCTGCTTCAAGCTCTGGCAATCTAAAGGAACAGGAATGTTGTTACAGCAAAATTAGTTACAATTAAAAAATTACTTCTGCCTTTTTTTTAGCTGTGGTTTGTTTTGAGAGCAAAGGCTCCTTGAGTGTATAATTTCACTAGGACTCACCCTGTATGAGCACAAATTGAATTTCAATACTTTAAGACAAATGGCAGGTTTAACTTGTTTATAAACTGTACGTGGAATTCTTCTATCCAATTTCCTGTTGTTTACTCGAATTTATGGAAAAAGATCAATGCAAAGCTGAGCAGATAATCATCAGGATGGGCTGAGGTAGCAAACAGCAGAGAACTGCCCACATCCCACTGACCTGTGCTGGTCATCAGTTCACATCAGTTAATCATTCAAAGGGAAAATCAGAATAATCTATTTAAAGGAAAATGAGCTGTGGTTTTGGTTTGTACCTGTGTCAAACAGTGAGCAAAACTATAAAACAGCGCAGGGTACACAGAGGAAATGCTCATCCTCAGCCTTCAGATACTTGTTTTGCAAAGAACTGGGTTGGATTCAGTCCAGGCGGCTGCTCCTCACCTTCCCTCCACCAAAGGTTCCTGTCCTGACAGGTGGGAGCTGGAAGTGTGGCTCAGAATGAGCTGACTTAGCTGAAATAACCCTGCAGAGTCCCATAATAAAGATATTCTGACGTTTTAACACAGTGCTGGAAGTTTCAGCAAATGCTTTATGGGTTACAGAGCACACAGGTTGTGCAGCGTGTTAGGAATTCTGCAGCACTGCACTTTATAACAACTTCTTGCCTTTCAGCTCAGTGCTTTTTGCCACCCAAATTCACATTATTAATATTCATTTAACATTTTTAATATGTTATAAATTACTTATTGAAAGGATATGAACATAAACAGCGGCAAAGTGAAATTTGAATTAATCTAACATTTAAATATCAGTGAGGAAGCAGAGGCACTGCTGACAGGACTTGTTAATGGTGGGCAGTGCAAGTTTCTCAGGTTGTCTTTGTTGTTTTAGTTTATGGATGAGTGCTCTTTGTATATTTATGCCTGTGCTTTTCTCCCCCTCTCTGTTCCTGCTGATCAGTGTGTGTATCCCCCATTTAGGACAACTGATGAGTCCCCAGAGCCAGCTGAGCCTTGGCAAGCAAAGTCACCTGTGTTAATGAATCCTCATTTGAAATAATTTACATGAGAGATGCAATTTACAATATTTTCTGTGTAAATTGCAGGATAATTGGGAGTTAAGTCATTCTCCTCAGTTCCTGGGGGAAGGAGCTGCATGAGGAAGGTCTGTAAGTTCCATCCAATAAGAGCCAGATGTTCAATTTGTGGTAGCTTTGTTAGAAAACTTGTTAAACTGTGGGTAACAGTAAACAAATACTTTTACTGAGGTATTCCACAGTCAACACCCTGGGCCTTTTTGCATTGCTTCTGAGTGACCTGACACTAAGTTGAAATCAACCCTTTGGCAAACTTTTCCTGTTTTAGACAACCTATGCCTGTGCTGGAATCTGCTCCTCAAAGTATTGAACAGCACAATATTCCTAGTCCTGAGGAGGTGAATTCTCATGCTATTTCCCTGAGAAATCCTTTAGCCTTTGAGAATCCTTTCCCATTTTATGCCAGACTTGCTGGTTCAGTTTAGCAAGAGATGAGGGAGCACCATGACTGAACCCTGACAAGTCCCCTGACATCTTCAGTAAGACTTTTAAGTTCCTCATCAGTGCAAATGCAATTAATAAACAGCATCTCACAAAGAAAGGTCACAGGTGACTCAGTTTAAAGAACTTGACATTACTGGGCACTTAACAGGAGTTTACACAACCTCTGTTTTACACAGAGCTTTTACTACATGGTGTTACAGTGTCCTTCCAATAGCTCTGATGATTCTTGAGCAGAGAGCCTGTCATTTGCCTTTACCACTCTGAAACTCTTAATATTTTTAGTTCCATACTGAAATAAAAATCCCATGTTTGCTCGCGTGCCATAAAGAGAACGACTTGCTGGTGACTGCCTTATTTGAGTTAGTTTTTTGTTTTATAATGGTTATTTTCAATTTCCACCTTCAAAGTTAGCAAAGAACATCTGTGAATTTGGGGTGCTTTTTTAAAAAAAAAAAAGGGACCTGCAGGTTTCCACGTATGAACCACACATTTCCAGTGTTCAGGAGGGTGATTGATGCAGTTGTTTGTCTCAGCTTTAGTTAAGGAGAGTCAGAAATTACCCCTTAGCCAGGCATCTTTCCTAATGCTTTGATGGGGAGGGACTGAGATCAGTCATCGTTCTTTCCCGGTAATTTCTCTTTTTTCTGAAGGGAAATAACTTGCTTTAGCCTTTTAGTGCTCTACAAAGCACAGCTCTGCCTGAACCACCTCCCTGCAAAGGGTACATCGGGAGAATGACATGGAGTACAAAATCCACCCTTCACACCTTCCCTGTCCAACAGCTCCAGGGCACTGGCAGAGCTTTGGCTTTTCCTACCTGCAGGTCCTGCTGCAGTGGGAAGTGCTGTTTGTTTTCATATTCATTCATTTTATTCAGGTGCCCAGTTCTGGTAAATTCTCGTGGAAATTTAGCCTTGAAACTGCACAAGGAAATGGTAAAATCCAGCCCCCAAATCTACTGCTCATAAGGCAGCACATAATAACAAACTGCATTGTAAACTGACACTATTTGATATCTTTTCCAAATACCATCTGCAAAGACTATAATTAGAGTGTAAACTTTTTTCCTAACTCATTTAACAGCAACAAAAAAACTTCTAGGCATAAATTTTCAGAAGACACAGCAATAAATGCCAAAAGCTGGGCTGAGTCGAGATAAGGATTTGCCTTGTAGCCATTATTGTTAACACAGACTTCAAATTAGCCTGACATTGGCTCAGGAATGAGTATTTAGGACAAGGCAATAGAAAATAAATTTCAATGAAATCAGTGGGTACTGGAGTATCTATAAATGTATACATTGAAGTCTGATTTAGAAGCAGTTTCTCACATTTAAAATTGTGATGTAATGCAAAGAAGTTTCTATTTGAATTTTCAAGCAAAATCCTTAACATTTGGGTTTCAACTGAAACTTAACTGATGCTTTTCTTCTAGTGTGATAATAGTAAATTCTTTATTTAAATCTAGTGTAATAACCAGCAGCATCCTGTTCCAGCACTGCCAAGGCACACCACAGCCTGTGCTGGTGGTAACCCCAAACCCTTTCTCTAGAAGGTTTAGATTCCTACAGAATGTCCTTAAAAATGTCAGATATCATTAAATACAAGTCCTGGCTTAAATATTTCCCTGGGTACCATTAATAGTTTCCCAACCAAGTTGCCTTGTGAACATACAATTGGCAAAACACTAATGTATGGTATGATTTCTACACCTTTGGCTGCTAAATCTCACAGGCTGGCATTGGCAGCTCGAGTCCTGAGATGCCCTTGAGCAGAAATCTTCACATCTTGGAAAATGCTGCCTCATTCCAGAGACATTGATGTTGCCATCAGTGGTGGTAGGTCGCGTTTGTGAGGATCTCTTGGAGGAATTATTCCGTGTGCTGCGGGGTGTAGCTGGAGCAGCCCCAGCGACAACCATGTGTGCTGTGGAGTGAGATCCACCTCCACGAGCAGCACAGCTAAACCCAACCCCCCCCAGACAAACGTGGCTGAGTCTTTTCATGTGCAATCCAAATTCAGCCCTTGCTTAAGTCTGAGTTGAGCAAAGCCCACTGCTTTGCCTGCTCACGGCTTCGTGAAGACCACAGGCACATATCTGGGGACCTGCTCTGGGATTGATGTTCCTGTGCTGGCTCAGACAGGAAATATCAAAGAGACAGGCAGGGAAAATGCAATTGCACAGCCTGTGTCAGTACAGGCTGTATCAGCACAGGCTATATCAGTACAGGGTTGTATCACTACAGGCTGTATCAGCACAGGGTGGTATCAGTACAGGCTGTATCAGCACAGGCTGTATCAGCACAGGGTGGTATCAGCACAGGGTTGTATCAGTACAGGGTGGTATCAGTACAGGCTGTGTCAGTACAGGCTGTACCAGCACAGGCTGTGTCAGTACAGGCTGTACCAGCACAGGCTGTGTCACTCCAGCTCTGCTACAGCCACAGATCAGAG
>NW_016690229.1:1502016-1505402 GCF_001604755.1 Lepidothrix coronata
GCATAGGCTATATCAGTACAGGCTGTATCAGCATAGGCTATATCAGTACAGGCTGTATCAGCACAGGGTGGTATCAGTACAGGGTGGTACCAGCACAGGCTGTGTCAGTACAGGCTGTACCAGCACAGGCTGTGTCACTCCAGCTCTGCTACAGCCACAGATCAGAGCGAGCTGCTGGTCCCAGAGACACTGCAGGCTCTGATAACTCACCCATAGGAACAGGGAGGATGGATGGTGACCTTGTGACCCACCACTCAGTCCTGCTTAATCCCCCCAGCCATGCTGTGCAGACGCAGGAAGGTCCCTTGATGTGTGTCTTCGGGAGAGTGAGGCTGAAAAAGTGCTTAAATGCTTGTAACTGTCACAGAAATACAAAGCAAGCGAAATGAATGTTGGGTTTTCAATAGCTCATGTTCCCCTGGATTCACTTGGCTTGCAGACTCAGTCAGCAGATATTTATTCCTATCTTAACATTCACTGTGTTGACAGTAATTTTGTTAGGGACAAAATATTACAATCAGAACCAGAGTTTCCAGTAAAAGGATGTATTTTATTTGCTGCCCAGCCCCCCTCCACTATCTTTGCCTTTCACCACCTTGTTCTACACGAAGCAGAATGATTTGAATGAATCATGCAGAGGGAAGGTAATTTCAGTGCCTGATACTGGGATAGCACTGTGCAAAATGGCATGTTAGCCTGGTTAATAGATTATTTATTTTCATTAAATATTGATTATCTGTGGCTTATGCTGGCAGGCACTTTCCTGTTTACTGCACAAGCAGCTCAATGCCTCCATTCTGTTATGGGAGAGGGGTTTTTTTTAAGTTAACTGTTCAGTCTCATGAATTTTCATGTTTTGGCACTGACTGACATCTGCATAGTAATTCTGCCAGTGAGTTATGTGTGCATTTCACTAATGCAGTTTTAGAACTAATATATTCAAAAATCCCTGGAGCGAACGAGGATGTTTTAACCCAGGGCCCTGCCCTCACTTCACCAGGGAGGTTGCCTCAAAAAGCACATATTTTATGGAGGTTTCCTAAATTCTGTGATCCAACACACTATTCCGCAGCCTGAGAGCTGGACATTGCATGAGCTGCCTGACTGGCATCTTAGGAACAAAGATTTAGATGATGTACAGACAGAGATGTACAAAAG
The DNA here is from genome assembly GCF_001604755.1 of Lepidothrix coronata. Classification (NCBI taxonomy): domain Eukaryota; kingdom Metazoa; phylum Chordata; class Aves; order Passeriformes; family Pipridae; genus Lepidothrix; species Lepidothrix coronata. The sequence continues at coordinate 1,503,175 of NW_016690229.1, forward strand.
GAGATGTAACAGCAGAGAAAAATCTTCATTTCAGCAGAATTCATTCGCTCAAAATTAAGTAGCACAATGACACATAAATGGTGAATTTCTGAGCACTTTTGTACTCTGTGTCCAGTGTTTGGTTTGTGTTTGCACCAGTGGCAGAACAAGCCACAGTTATAAGGTAAAACTGATCAAATCTCTGCACTGTGAAAGAAATAAATTCAGAATAAACTGTGAGGGTTTTTTTTTCTTTTTCCGGAATTAAATGATCCAATGCAGCACTGCAGGTCTGCCTTTGGAAAAAGGAGAATAAGGACTTTTCAAGTCGCAGTAACACAGGACAAATCATCAATTTTCAAAAAGAATTCCAGTCACTTACTGTTGCTCCTTATCTGTTGCATTCCCTTGCAGCTAGAACTAATCCAAATTCAGAATTCCCATTGCAAAAATCAGAAGGAAATGTCGAAAATGTATCTCACACCAAAACAAAATTAGACATAGGAATGCCCAAAAGCTTTTCATGGAGATACTGTGTTTGAAATATTGCATTCCAGTAACCTCAAAGCACTTGAAAAGGTCAGGACAATTCCTGGTGATGTTATCAGCTCTAAACTACTTTGAAAAACCCAAAGTATAGTGGAGAAATGTTGGCATCTTGACCTTATGGAGACAAAACATTATGGGAGCTTTTCATAAAAAAGTATTGACGTGTGTTATAGATTTCCACCAAATCATTTCAGGGTGATCAAATAAGAAACTTTTTTTTTTTTTTTTTGTCAGGAAATGCTTGACTAGTCCCAGCTCCATCTGTTCAAGGCAATAACTTCCACAGAAAATATTGCTTCCTCAAAATGGCCTCAGCAGTTTCTTATCCTTTAACTTGGGAAGTCTCAGGGATGTTTGTCAAATTCCACCCATGGAGTGTGATGAAATAATACCACGGACACAGGGGATGATGTGCTGCAGATATAATAAGGTGAATGTAACTTGTCTTTAAAATGTCAGGATGGCATTTTGGGAAAATCTGAGCTCTCCCTTCATTTCCAGTTAAAATCTGCAACAGTGATTTCTGCTTGCACAGGGCTAAAAGCAAACGAGCTCGTTGTAGGGCAGCACAATGATAGTTATTATGAGATTAGAATGTAACAATAATCCACTTAAATTATTAACAGCAGGCTGGTACTTCAAAGTGACCTTTGACTCTTATCTTCCTAAGAAATAATTACAATACCATTGTCATTAAAAAGGAAAAGAATTTCAATGAAAGCTTATAAAAAAGTTTGCAGACAATTTTGAATATAGATAAACATGGATATAATAAAGCATATCCTGGTAGTGAGGGCTAATGGTCAATAGAAATGAGCTGAAAGAAGGACTCTGTCAAAACAACCAGAGCACACATTAGCATATTAAAAAAGTGGTAAACAAGTTTTTTTCTAGCGATAGCATTGAGTTGAAAACCTGAACAATGAGATTTTCTGGCACATTCTTGGAACATATTGCACACGTGGGAATTAAAATGCATTTTGTCTTTGAACCACGGCATTTGTAAGGGATTTATGTTGTTCAAAGTGAAAATGTAAGTGGACACTAATATCCTAATTCATCAAAGAATAAGCACAGGCTTAAATCCACCTTTACTTAGCAAAGCTCTTAGGAATGTGTTTACCTGCAGGAATATGCCAGTGACTAATGAAACCAGCAGCGTGTGTTTAGGTACTGGAAGGGATTAGAAGAACCGTCTAAACTTGTTGAAAAGACATCTAAAGTGGCTCTGTAATTTCTTTCCTGCTACAAATGTCTTTGAAACCAAAATAAGCCTCTCTGTTTTTTTTTTTTTAAATAATCCTGAGTTTAGAACATACTTGATGCTTCCAGCATTAGTAGTTTTATGGTGCTTGAGACAGTGAAACACGTCTCTGCACTGAACACATGCTTCCATAAGAGATGAAGCAGGCTGGGGGGCTGAACTTTTCTAGCTTTGGACCAGCAATGAAAACTAATATGTGGCACCGTGGAACTGGCACTGCCACTGTTCTTGGGGCTCTACAGTATATTCAACAAAAGTACATTTTTGTTATTGGGGGTTTTGTCCTATGCAACTTGTGTGTTGATTTCATAGAATCATGGAATGCTTGGGTTGGAAGAGACCTTAAAGATCATCTCATGCAGGGACACCTTCCACTAGCCCAGGTTGCTCCAAGCCCTGTCCAACCTGGCCTTGGACACTCCCAGGGATGGGGCAG